>NC_087179.1:771336-813836 GCF_035594125.1 Scylla paramamosain
CTGCTTCGTGGGTTCCTCAGCTCTCAGGTGTTTGACCTGACCTGACTTCGAGTCTGGTCGGTCCCTCACCTGGGAAGCTTAGCGTGTAGGGAATCCACGGGGATTAGCTTGGAGTGGCTAGCCGGCTGGCCAGTCACTACGAATATATATTCCTTGCGTCTTTCTTCGTGACTCCCATCCTTTGCAGTTCTACCTCAATTGCATCCTTCCATCTCACACTGTCTTTCCCTCAATCTTCTTCCTTTGAGTGGTCTTCCCCAGGGTCTTTGAATCGTTTTTTTTGCCTTCTCTTTTTTACTATGTGACCAAACTATTTTTCTTTTATGTTCTTATCTCTTCCGCAATGCTTTCCACTCACGTGCTTTCCTTCTCAGTTTTTCATTTCGTTGATGTTCTCTGTATGCCACACCCATTATCCACCTCAACATTTTCATTTACATTCTTTTCAGCTTCTTTCTCTCCTGTTTTCTTTAGTGCCCTGTAGCAGTACAGTTAAGGGACCGAACGACGGAATTGGAAACACCTCATTTGCTTTAATATTCCCGCAATGAAACAAAATGTGATATCTGTTTCTTACGAAGAAAAAATAAATAAAGATGCGGTATTTGTTTATTCTGATATATTAAGTGTTAGGTAATCTGATAATTATTTTTTTCATCGATATTTATTTTGTGTTATTATTATGGTGTTTCATGTATGCATCCTTACACGTATATATATATATATATATATATATATATATATATATATATATATATATATATATATATATATATATATATATATATATATATATATATATATATATATATATATATATATATATATATATATATATATATATATATATATACACATCGATTTTTATGTCTATGTTTGTTAATAACTTTCTGTGGACCTTTTTTTTTTTTTCATTGGTTTTGATGCGTTATTGCTAAAAAGGAAAAAAAAAAAAATTAAGTGATGAAGGTTTTATCCATAGGGAGATGGGAAAAGTTCTTGCCTTATACTGCGTGCGTGCCATGACAAGCGACAAGAAGAAGCAGGACGAGAGTAGCAGAAAACCCTTCGCCTTGTTTTCATTCCTAACATGAGATGAGGCGTGACGTCACGTCTAGCCTGCTTCCCTTTTGCGGCCACCTCGCCTTGGCGCGTAGAGGGACACATTATTTTTGCTGTAGTTACCACAGTTACTACAACAACACCAATAACAACAATATCAACAACGAGAATAACGACGTCAACAACAACAACGACGACGACGACGACGACGACGACGACGACGACGACAAGAACAACTATCATTATTATTACAATTATTATTATTATTATTATTATTATTATTATTATTATTATTATTAATATTATTATTATTATTATTATTATTATTATTATTATTAATATTATTATTATTATTACTATTGTTATTACTATTATTATTATTATTATTATTATTATTATTATTATTATTATTATTATTATTATTATTATCATTATCATTATTATTATTAATATTATTATTATTATTATTGTCATTATTAACACCATCATCACCATCATGATCATCATCATAATCATCCTCATCATCATCGCTATTACCACTGTTGTTATTGATGGTGTAGTTATTGTTATTATTGTTGCTACTGTTACTGGTGCTGTTACTGTGGCTGTAATCACACCAAGCGCCATTACTCTCTCTTATCACTCCCCCCCTGTCGCCCTCGCGGTGTGCTGCTGAGACTAAGTGAGGGGAATTTACTTCATTATTTTAAAATCTTCTAGGATTTGGCATGATATTTGCTGCCACCTGGTTGTGAAATATCAGCTTTGTTATGATATTCTTGTCTGATGAATATAATGAATACAACTGATTTTGAGGGACAGTCGTGGCGACCTGTTGTTCACCAGAGGCCGTCGCTGTCCACTGTCTTAAAACGTCTATTTTCCATATCACAGATTTAACTTTATCCTTTACAAAATATTGAACTTTGCACAGATCCGAAATAATGAGCTTGGTACGGAATTACATGTCTGTTATACGAGTATAAACGTGCTTCCGTTGTGCGGGCCCCGATTCCCATACGGGCTAAAAAAGTCGGCACCACAGCTCAGCCAGCTGCTCATTCTTTCTTCAGATTGCTCGGTAAATAGCACCTTTGAGAACCTGGGAAAAGTTAACTGTGAAAACCTGGACTTCACCGTAGACCTGTGCTACATATTAAGGGATGACTACACTTATATCCCCTTAACACCATTCGCTCATACGTACACATGATACTACTCACCTGTCGACGATACGAGTAATTGCAGGTATGAGCACTTCCCAGTCCAGTGCTGAGGAGGCAGGGTAATGGAGAAGAGACAATGATGCAGGAGGTGGATGAAGGAGAAGAGCAAAGATGAGGACCACCACTCCCTTATACCTGTTCTCCGCCATTCCTTTTCTCCTATTATTTATCCACCACGAGAATTCGTCAGTCATCTTGTGGCAATGGTGTTGGAGACTGGTGGTAAAGAGAATGGAGGTTACACTATCTCTTCTCCGTCTCATCTACCTCCTCCTGTATCATAGACATAACATCAACAGCAATCATAATCAGTCTTGCTGACGCTGTGTTGTTACAGGCAGTGTAACTCTCTCTCTCTCTCTCTCTCTCTCTCTCTCTCGAGAGAGAGAGAGAGAGAGAGAGAGAGAGAGAGAGAGAGAGAGAGAGAGAGAGAGAGAGAGAGAGAGAGAGAGAGAGAGAGAGAGAGAGAGAGAGAGAGAGAGAGAGAGAGAGAGAGAGAGAGAGAGAGAGAGAGAGAGAGAGAGAGAGAGAGAGAGAGAGAGAGAGAGAGAGAGAGAGAGAGAGAGAGAGAGAGAGAGAGAGAGAGAGAGAGAGAGAGAGAGAGAGAGAGAGAGAGAGAGAGAGAGAGAGAGAGAGAGAGAGAGAGAGAGAGAGAGAGAGAGAGAGAGAGAGAGAGATTGCATATCGTATGATTATACTAACAATCTACTGTCTTATTCCTTTATTGTTTATATTTTGTGTTAGTTTTTTTTTTTATCACAGAAACTCATCATCCTACGCACTACCACCATTGATCCTCAACATAATCACCACACACACCCCCATTTTCATCACGAATCTCACAACTCACACCACTATCATCACCACAGTCAACACCACTCACCACTCCTCATCACTACCATTACTACATTTACCACCAGTCATCAGCACATTCACCACCACTATCATCAGCACACTCATCACCACGCTCATCATCACACCCACCACCATCATCATCACCACCTTCACCACCACTCTCATCATCACTCTCACAACCACCGTCATCACGACACTCATCACCACTATCATTGCCACACTCACCACCACTACCATCACCAATATCATCATCACACTCACCACCGCTATCTTCACCATCTCTAATCACTCTCGTCACCACATTCACCACCACACTCACCACAACTCACCTCATCACCACACTCACCACCACCCTCATCACCATACTCACCACCACTCCACCACGCTCACCACCACCCTCTTCACCATACTCATCACCACTACACTCACCATCACTTTCATAACCATACTCACCACCACACTCACTAACACTATCATCACTATAATCATCACCACTTCCATCACCACACACTACCACTATCATCACAACACTCACCACCACCACTTTATATATATATATATATATATATATATATATATATATATATATATATATATAATATATATATATATATATATATATATATATATATATATATATATAATATATATATATATATATATATATATATATATATATATATATATATATATATATATATATATATATATATATATATATATATACATATATAAATTATTGCGTGTGTGTGTGTGTGTGTGTGTGTGTGTGTGTTGCATTTTAGGTGAAGTAACCTCCCTTTCTTCTTTCCTTTCTTTTTCTTTCTGTCCTTTATTTTCTATCTTCTGTCTACGTATCCATCCACCCTTCCACTCCTAGTCAACTGTTTCCTTTCTTCCATACATATCTTTTCCCCTGCTTCAACTCTTATCACCAAAAATTTGGAGTGGGAAGTGAGTGAGGAAAAAAACAGGACGCAATAAGACAGTGAGGGGAGGAAACTTTTATCCGTGGATGAGATGATGGGAAAGTCAAATGAATGCAGACCAGAAAAAAAAAAAAAAAAAACTTACAAGTATCAAAAAGGCAGGAGAGAGCGAGGCAGGCAGAGCTGAAGGACAGAGAGAGGAAGGAGAAATGTCTTTTTCATCTTATTTTATTTCATGAAGTAATTTATTAATTTGTTATCTATTATTTTAATTTAATTTATTTTTTTTTATTTATTTATTTTAATTATATATTTGTTTATTTATTTCATTTATTTATTTTATTTATTTATTTATTTATTTATTTTTTTTTTTTATTTATTTTTTTTTTTGGTGGAGGCAGAGGTTGAATAATTATATTAGAACTTTGATAGCAGCTTACATTCTGCATCTATTTGCATTTATTTCTATATGTTGATTACTAATGCAATCATGATGTTTTGCGACCTCATCGGGAAAAATGCATGGCAGGGTTTACTACACTGTCTCAGAGTGTAGCTCCCGAACGCCTCTACATAACAAGGAGATTTGTCTATTCCACGTGCCTTGTCAAAACCACTAAAACAAATAATAGTCGATAAACTTCCTCTCAAGTTGACAGTCGTGCCTTAAGAATAAGTGATGTAATAACTTAACTGTTATGAAAATGTGTTTTGGTAGTCCTACAGTAATTACCTGGAATGGAGAAGCCGGAAAATAAATTAATCGACGAGCGACGAGAACCGAAAGGAGACACTGAGGATCCTGACCGTCTGTTTTACGGGTCCGTGATGCATGGTGGCCGCCTCATGACGCCTCACCGGCGGCAGTGAATACAGCTGATTTGCTGTCTTCGCCATATCAGGCGTCGAAGACTCCTGTCATCAGTTAGTTCAGAAACAAGAGCCAGGCACATCCGTCAATCTCCCTCTTTGTTACTAAGTGTTTATCTGTCTATTTTCCTATTTATTACCGTTTTGTTTCTCTGCATGTCTTTTTCTTTGCTGTCTAGTCTCTTATTTCTGTATGTATGTCTAGTGTTGTGTTAGTCTGTCTATTTATATGGTTACTTGTTTGTCAGTCCTTGCCCACACAAATATACAGTAATTAATATGAGGGTAAGATAATGTAAAATAAATACTCAAGATTTACTTGTTGTTAGATACTCAGTGCAGAGCAATACAAAATGTTTACCTTCAAACATTCCTGTTTGATAATAATACTTCCAATTTAAATATTCACCAGCATCTATATCCTCTGGCGTAATGAAGACAGTCTTAAACTCTTCTATTAAAAGAAAAAATGCTTTAATTATTGTAAACATCTATTTAGAAAAAAAAATCTTTTGAAACCTTAGATTTTAATTAACTATATTCAATTCAATTATTTAAACTTATATGATTGTATTAAGACATTAACTCCTTATCTACAATATTTACTGACTAGTTTAGACATAATTGGTGCTGGAGTGAAGGTTGATATTTTGGGTTTCACAGAAACAATACTTGACCTAATACTTGTTCACTTACACAACCAACAGGGCGTGATATGTTCACCAGTTGTTCAGAAACAAGTATGGGGATGGAGTGGTTCCGCATGTTGCCATCAAATACTACATACTTAATTATGCCTAGTGGTTTGCCATTGTAGAACAATTGTTTTAAATATTGGTATTGGCGTTAAACGTTACAGTCGTGGGTAAACTGAACATAAGTTTTTATATTTATAGGGCACGCAGTGGTAAAATACATGCCTTTTCAGTTATTCAGGAAATAAAGGAAGATTTATAAGTTTTCGGAACAATAGTTTCATAAATGCACATTTATTAGAAAGAGAAGGCGATGGACAGGGAGATGAACATAAGGACAAAAAAAAAAGGCATGTACATACACACACACAGAAGAGAGAGAGAGAGAGAGAGAGAGAGAGAGAGAGAGAGAGAGAGAGAGAGAGAGAGAGAGAGAGAGAGAGAGAGAGAGAGAGCCAGGCGTTTCCCTACGAAAAGTGCTCAGAACTCATACTGACCAGTCTTTGGGTAGGACTGAGATCACTCACACACCACACACAACTCCCTCGGGTTACATCCCGTACCTACTTGTTCCTAGATGAACAGGGGCTACACATTAACTGGCTCGCCCATTTGCCTCGCCGCGCCCGGGAGTCGGACAAAGGCCTCCTCGGTTGTGACCCGAGCGTGCTTACCACTGCACTACGCGCTATGTGTGTATGTATGTGTGTGTGTGTGTGTGTGTGTGTGTGAGAGCAGAAAATGATTACAGTACAGGATACATTTGAATTGTTTTCCCTGTGTTGCGAAGTCTTGCATCACACGAAAAAAAAATAAAAAGTCTGAGAAGAGAAGGTTTGGTATAAATCTCGGAACCTGTTCCGAGATTTAGCAAACAGCAGCAGGAACCAGCTAATAGGAACAAACGCCACCTCATTTACCACCTCTTTCCCTCTTTCATTAAACACGCAACAGCCGCAAAAACGGGCAAAATATATACAAACAAACTTGAAATACTGTTTACAATCTGGCTCCATCACTCATATATATATATATATGCATATATATATATATATATATATATATATATATATATATATATATATATATATATATATATATATATATATATATATATATATATATATATATATATATATATATATATATATAAACAAACTTGAAATACTGTTTACAATCTGGCTCCATCACTTATATATATATATATATATATATATATATATATATATATATATATATATATATATATATATATATATATATATATATATATATATATATATATATATATATATATATATATAAACAAACTTGAAATACTGTTTACAATCTGGCTCCATCACTTATATATATATATATATATATATATATATATATATATATATATATATATATATATATATATATATATATATATATATATATATATATATATATATATATATATATATATATATATATATATATATATATATATATATATATATATATATATATATATATATATATATATATATATATATATATATATATACTAGAACAGGTTCCGAGATTTAGAAGTTGTAAGCAGGGATACCCCAGACTTCATTCATTGCAACGTTTCACTTTCACAGAAGGCATCATTAAGCTAAAAGATTGATAAAAATAAGCAAAATCACAAATCATGAAATATCACATCACAGTAGGGACAAAAAACAAAACAGTAACCAAAAGGGGACAGGCAGGCAAGCATTGAAAAAAAAAACTGTGACAAAATAACCTATTAGCAGTAGCTTAACATAAAAAAAAAAAAAAAAAAAAAAAAATCAAGCAAAATAAAGATATGAAGCTATGGACAAACCATGTGTGACTGACAATCTTGTTCTCACACGCCGCTCTTTGTCAGTCCTCAGCACATCACAAGCGAAAACACAAGGTTTGTGTATAGCTTCATACCTTTATTTTGCTTGATATTTTTTTTCCTTTTTCATGTTAAGCTACTTCTAATAGGTTATTTTGTCACACTTTTTTTTTTAATGCTTGCCTGCTTGTCCCCTTTTGATTACTGTTATATTTTTTGTCCCTAATGTGATATTTTATTATTTGTCTTTGTGCTTATTTTTATCAATATTTTTAGCCTGATGATGCCTTCTCTGAAAGTGAAACGTTGCAATAAATGAAGAAGGAAGTATGGTGTATCTCTACTTACCTCATCTCTCTCTCTCTCTCTCTCTCTCTCTCTCTCTCTCTCTCTCTCTCTCTCTCTCTCTCTCTCTCTCTCTCTCTCTCTCTCTCTCTCTCTCTCCGTTGTTTATCTTATGCCAGCACTTTCAATGGCACGTGCTCTTGGCTCCAGCAGCGCACATAAGTTGGTTCATTTCTGGACAAAAAGCGGTGGGACAAATTCGGAGAAGCTCGCTCCCGGACGACAGTCATCAGTTTGGACACAAGAGCTTGCCTGACTACTGTGGCGGCTGCGGCTGCAGCAACAGTGAGTTATATGATGGCGGATGATACACAAATCATATAGGCCTCAAGTCAGATGATCATCCAGACAGATCGGCCTGAATCCATATAGGCCTCAGGACGTTTGGTACTCAGGACACTTTTAAGGACCACATGGTCCTCAAAATGTCTCCAGACTCAGATGTCTTGACTATAGACTTCGTGGAGGCAGCAAGTAGCTCTATACACACCAATATAATGTTCACCAACCCATCCACTCAACCATATCTACCCACCCACACCCATAACATCATCCATCTATGCACCGACTCACACTCACCCACACACCCACCTCCATTAGCTCACACATCCAGCCACCCACTCAACCACATACACCCATTCACTAATACCACATTACTTACAAGCTTTTTCATTCATCCATCCACCCATCTTCTACCAACTAACCTACCCACCCACGCTTATCCATCCATCAATCCACCCACACCCACCAGACCATCCACCTACCAACCCATCCACCCTACCATCTACTGCACATTGACCTACCCATCCACAATCACAACCACCCACTAATCCATCCACCCACTCATCCATCCATTGTTCACTGACCCTTCACCTGCTCACTCACTCATTCATATTCAGACACCCAGCTACTTTTCTATCCTTCCAGCCATCTACTCACAAACACCAAACTCACTATTCTACACTCACCCACCCACTCAGCAACCCAAGGACTCACCTATCTATCCACCCATCCAAATACCCATCCACAGACCTATTCACTCATCCACCTACCCATTCGGTCACCCATCTATCCATCAATTAACTCTACAACCAATTCACGCATATATCCAATCACACATCTACCTACCCATTCATTCACCCATACTTCCACATACCCAATCGCACATCCGTCCTTCAGTTCACCCAGAGAGAGAGAGAGAGAGAGAGAGAGAGAGAGAGAACGCTTGGATCTGAGTACGCATGTACTCGTACTTGTACTCAAGTACACAATATTACGTACTTGCACTCGTAATCGAGCATTCGACACCTGCCGAAATTATAATTACTCACAGTGAGGTTTCAAACACTGTATCAATTAATGCTGTAAACTTATCAGAAACTCAGCTGTAACCTCGCTGTACGTTTCCCTTAGTGTCTCATAAAACAAGGGTGGAGTAACAGCCTGTCCTATAAAGACAACTCTCCTCCTTCACACAAAACTACTACATGCTCAAAACTTATCCTTTACTAAAAATTCTAAAATAAATATGGCAACTCCTACAGCAACCTCAGAGATCCCATCTGGAGAGAGGAACAAAAATATTCCCATATCGGAATGTTTTCCAGCTATCAACTTTGAGTGTTTTAACAACCCCCTTAATTTTTTTTCTTCATTAACTTCTGATTTAATTTTCAATTTGCAGAATACCACTTTTCTATACTGAGATCATTTTCTTTTCCTCACTGAAATACAGGTGCCTGACGCAACTGGCAGCAGCCCCTTTTCCATTCCCTTCTACTTTTTCTATCCTCATTTTCATTCCAAAGCTGGATGTTGCGTCTATGTGTGCAATGACTTAACCTGCCCTCGTGCCCAAGCTGCTGAATCTTCCGAATTGTCCACCATTTGGCTACGTCTACAGTGTCGCTCTCAAACTGAATTTGTGTTGTATACCTCTCACCTAACTCCTCTGACTATAAGACATTTTTTGGCTTCTTAACGTCTAAACTAGAACACATTCTGACTCTTCGCTTTTGCAGAGATCTATTCTTGGAGACTTCAATGTTCACCACCAGCTTTGGCTTTCCTCTCCCTCCACTGACCATCCTGATGAACTAGCCTTCAACTTTCCTATCCTCCACGACCAAGAGCAATTGATGTAACACCCTACTCGTATTCCTGACCATCCTGGAGATACGCTCAACATTCTTGACCTTTTCCTTACCTCTAATCCTTCTGCTTATGTTGTCACCCTATCTTCTTCGTTGGGCTTCTCCGATCACAATCTCATAGCTGTATGTTGTCCTATCGCTCCAATCCCTCCTCAGGATCCCCGAAAGTGAAGGTGCCTTCATAGAGCTTTGCCTCTGCTAACAGAGGGGAACTGAGGAGATATTATTCTGATTTTACTTGGAATGACTACTGCTTCCGTGTCAGAGACCTGTCTCTATGTGCTGAACGCATAACAGATGTGAAGGTGTCTGGAATGGAGGCGTACATTCCTCATTCTTTCTCTCGACCTAAACCTTCCAAACCTTGGTTTAACGCAACCTGTTCTAGTGCTATACATGATAGAGGTGGCCCACAAAAGGCACTTGAGCTTTCCATAACCTGAATCTCATACACTTTATATTTCTGGCTGGAATCATGCTAAGTCTGTTTTCCAACCAGCCAAAACCTTCTTCATTAATAAAGTGTCAAAATCATTCAAAATATAAACCCCCTCGTGATTTCTGACATCTACCCAAAAACATCTCTAATAACTTTGCTTATCTTTTCTCCTTTATTTAAACGTGATGGCACCACTGCCATCTCGTCTATTTCTAAAGCTGGACTCTTCGCTCAAGCCTTTGCTAAAAACTACCATGGATGATTCAGAGCTTGTTTCTCCCTCTTTCATCCTCCGAGTCTTTCATGCTATCTATAAATGTAGTTATGTTTTCCATGCCCTTGCAGGCCTTAACCTTTGTAAGGCTTATTTACGTGATGGGATCTCCTATTGTTCCCCGAAACTGTGCCTCCTTGGCTGCACCTACTCAAACTTCCAACTCTGTCTATTCACATCTACCTTTCCTTCTTGTTGAAAGCTTGCCTACATTTAGCCTGTTCCTAAAAAGGGTGACCGTTCTAATCCCTCAAACTACCGTCCTATTGCTTTAATTTCCTGCGTCTCAAGTTTTTTTTTTTTTAATCTATCCTCAACAGGAAGATTCTCAAACATCTGTCACTTCACATCCTTTTATCTGGCAGCCAGTATGGGTTATGTTGAGGCCGCTCTACTGTTGATCTTCTGGCTTTCCTTACAGTCTTGATTATCCTTTTTTGGGGGATTTTAGTGATAGTTTTTGCTATTATCTTAGACATATCAAAAGCTTTTGATAGCGTCTGGCACAAAGCTTTGATTTCCAAACTACCCTCCAACTCTATCCTTCCCTCTGTATCTTCATCTTAGGTTCCCTTTCTGACCGTTCTATAGTTGCTGTGATAGACGGTCACTGTTCTTATCTCAAATCTATTAACAGTGGTATTCCTCAGGCTTTTTTTCTGTCACCCACTCTCTTCCTATTATTCATGAAAGATCTTCTAAAGTAAATTTCTTGTCTTATCCACTCCTACGCTGATGATACCACACTGCACTTTTGCACGTCTTTTCGTAGGTCTCCAACCGATTAGGAGGCAAACAGTTCACACAGGGAAGCCACAGAACGCCTGACTTCTGACCCCTAAAGTTTATGATTGGGGCAGAGCTAACTTAGTATTGTTCAATGTCTCAAAAACATAATTCCATCATCTATCAACTCGACACAACATTCCAGATAACTCTACCTTCTTCAATGGCACTCATATGTCCCCCTCTTCTACAGTGAGCATCCTCGGTCTGTCCTTTACTTATAATCTAAATTGGAAACTTCATATCTCATCTAGCTAAACCAGCTTCTATGAAGTTAGGTGCTCTAAGTTGTGTCAGCCAGATTTTCTTACCCGCATTCCCAGGAACTAACTCTGTACAGGGGCCTTATCCGTCCATGTATGGAGTGTGTTTCACATGTATGGGGAAATTCCTCTCATACAGCTCTTTTAGACGGACTGGAATCAAAAGCTTTTCGTCTCAACAACTCCTGTCCTCTAACTGTCTTCAGTTTCTCTCTCAGCGCCACAATTTTGCATCTCTTGTTATCTTCAATCGCTATTTTCATGCCAACTGCTCTTCTGATCTTTCTAACTGCATGCCTCCTCTCCCGTGGTCTCACTGCACAAGACTTTTTTTTTTTCTTTTCTCACCCTTATTCTGTCCACCTTTCTAATGCAAAAGTTAACCGGTATTCTCAGTCATTCACCCGTTTCTCTGGCAAACTCTGGAAGTCTCTTCCTGCTTCTGTATTTCCTTCTTACTACATGAACTCCTTCAAGAGGGATGTTTCAAGGCACTTATCCTTTAATTTTTAACGACCGCATTTGACTCTGAGGACCAACACTTCAGCCGGCTCTTTTTTTTTTTCTTTCTTTCGAAAGAAAAAAAAAACTCTTACTCGGACTCAAAGTATTCAACAATCGTACAAGTAAAATAAATAAAGAAGATAAAAGTGCAGTGCGGTATTTGATGTATAGGCGGTACGGTCATAGAGAGAAGTGTGTCCCTTGGGAAGCCAGGAGGCTTGGGTTGGCGCCAGTGTGTTCATGTTAGGCGCAGCCGCCGCCGCCTCTACTCATTCTGTTAATTTGTCATCACCTCGATGTGAATACACAAAATTAGGGTCTACTGTGTGAGTTGATAGTAAACTTTAAGCAGGTAACAGTGGTCTTACCATCAGATTACCGCCAGCTGATGTTATGTTTTGATCTGCTTGTTTCATAGCTTTTGTTTTGAGAAAGTCAGCAATCTCCTAATAACTTTAGATGGTTAAATTGGTGTTCATGTCTGGGATCACTACAGCTGTTATCTTTGTTTTAAATTTGCCTAATTTTATGATGGTCTTACTAACTCATAAGTTTGGGTATTACTAGTTAAGAAGCCCGAGATTTTTAATTGAGTTTGCGATTTTATTGGTAGATTTAGAGCTGTTACAGTTTCCTTACTTGTGAAACTTTTTGTGTTCTTGTGTCGAACAAAACCTTGGTCTTCATCAGTCATCTTTGACTACTAATGTCTACTTCAGCTTGCGTTTGAGTTAGGGCTGTAGTAAACACCATGCAAGTTCAGCAGTATATTCTCCACGATCAGCGGAATAACAGAAGGTAGCCAGGTGCAAAAGCAAGAACGCAGACACTCCGCCAGTTCCTCTCAGACTGAGAAGGCGTCGGTCTGAAGAAGACGGATGACAAGGACACAGTGTGCCACATCTCGCATACAAAAATATATCAATATAATGACTATTATATCGCTAGGCCACGCAAGTCGAGGCGACCCCGCCGAGGAAATTACTCGGATGGAACGTTAGATAAAGTAGCATGACAGTAAAATAATTAATGTGACACAGCTAGTCATTAGAAATTGCA
The DNA here is from genome assembly GCF_035594125.1 of Scylla paramamosain. NCBI lineage: Eukaryota > Metazoa > Arthropoda > Malacostraca > Decapoda > Portunidae > Scylla > Scylla paramamosain. Next base: position 784,637 of record NC_087179.1, read on the forward strand.
CCACTAAGCTGGAGTGAAGACGGAACATCTCGGCTTCACATTATTTGGAACAAATAAACAGGAAAGACTACAACTGCTTAGTAAATTAATATGAAATGTACAACACACAAGGTGCAAAAGTACATTAGATATGAAAATATACACTAAATATAATTAAATATGGAGACAAAAGAATATGTGAGCATATGAAACAAAAAAAAAAAAATGTGTGACAATACACGGAGTATGTCTATAAATATATTTATACGTAAATATTGCTCACAAATACATGTAAATATATATATATATATATATATATATATATATATATATATATATATATATATATATATATATATATATATATATATATATATACGAGTATATATATATATATATATATATATATATATATATATATATATATATATATATATATATATATATATATATATATATATATATATATATATGGCAGTAGACACCTGCCAGAACGATAATTACTCCCAGTGAGGTCTAAAGCACTGTTCAGGGGTGCTGTGAACTTATCATTAAACCCAGCTGTGACCTCAATGAACGTTTCCCTTTGTATCTCACAACACAAGGGGGCAGTCACAGCCTGCCTTCTAAAGACAACTCTCCTGACACACACCCTTCACTCAAAAACTTCAAAATCATCATGGCGACTCCTACACCAGCCTCGGAGTCCCCATCTGGGGAGGGGAACATAAATGTCCCTGGGTCGGACTACCTTTCTGTCGACGACCATAGGTGTCTTGACACCCTCCCCTCAACTTTTTCTTCATTAACTTCTTCAACATTTGCGGTCTAAGATCTAATTTTCAGTCCTCTCCTCTTCTAAACCTCATCTTCTTTTCCTCACTGAAACTCAGGTGTCTGAGGCAACTGACAGTAGCTCCTTTTCTGTTCCCTCCTACTTTTTCTATCCTCACTTTCGATCCAAAACTGGATGTTGCGTTTATGTGCGCAAAGACTTGCTCTCGTGCTCTCGTGCTCTCTCGTGCCCACGCTCTTGAATCTTCCGAGTTTTCCACCATCTGGCTACGACCACAGAGTCACTCTCAAACTAAATTTATCTGTGCTGTTTACCTCTCATCTAACACCTCTGACTATAAGAAATTCTTTGACTACTTAACTTCCAAAGTGGAGCACGTTCTGATTCTCTTCCCTTCTGGAGAGATCTACATTCTTAGAGACTTCAATGTTCACCATCAGCTTTGGCTTTCCTCTCCCTTCACTGTCCATCCTGGTGAACTAGCTTTCAACTTTGCTATCCTCCATGACCTAGAGAGAATTAGTGCAACACCCTACTCGTCTTCCTGACCGTCTTGGAGATACGCCCAACATTCTAGACCTTTTCCTGACCTCTAATCCTTCTGCTTATGCCGTCACCCTTTCTTCTCTGTTGGGCTCCTCCGATCACAATCTCATATCTGTATCTTGTTCTATCGCTCCAAATCCTCCTCAGGATCCCCCTAAGCGAAGGTGCCTCTGGCGTTTTGCCTTTACTAGCTGGGGGGACCTGAGGTATTTTGCTCATTTCCCATGGAATGACTACTGCTTCCTTGTTAGAGACCCGTCTTTGTGTGCTGAGCGCATAACAGAGGTGATAGTGTCTGGCATGGAGGCGTACATTCCTCACTCTTTTTCTCGACCTAAACCTTCCAAACCTTGGTTTAACACAGCTTGTCCTCGTGCTATACATGATAGAGAGGTGGCCCACAAAAGGTACTTAAGCCTTCCATCACCAGAATCTCATGCTCTTTATATTTCTGCCCGGAACAATGCCAAGTCTGTTTTCCAACTAGCCAAAAGCTCCTTCATTAACAGAGTGTCAAAACTTTTCAAGATCTAACTTCCCTCGTGACTTCTGGCATCTAGCCAAAAATATCTCCAATAACTTTGCTTCTTCTTCTTTCCCTCCTTTATTTCAACCAGATGGCACCACTGCTATCACATCTATTTCTAAAGCTGGACTCTTCGCTCATCCCTTTTTTAAAATCTACTTTGGACGATTCTGGGCTTGTTCCTCCCTCTCCTCCACCCTCTGTCTACTTCATGCTACCTATTAAAATTCTTCGCAATGATGTTTCCCATGCCCTCGCTGGCCTAAACCCTCAGAAGGCTTATGGACCTGATGGGCCCCCTCCTATTGTTCTCCGAAACTGTGCCTCCGTGCTTGCACCTTGCCTAGTCAAACTCTTTCAGCTCTGTCTGTCAACATCTACCTTTCCTTCTTGATGGAAGTTTGCTTACATTCAGCCTGTTCCTGAAAAGGGTGACCGTTCTAACCCCTCAAACTACCGTCCTATTGCTTTAATTTCGTGCCTATCTAAAGTTTTTGAATCTATCCTTAAAAGGAAGATTTTTAAACATCTATCACTTCACAATCTTCTATCTGATCGCCAGTATGGGTTCCGTCAAGGCCGCTCTACTGGTGATCTTCTGGCTTTCCTTACTTGGTCTTGGTCATCCTCTTTTAGAGATTTTGGTGAAACTTTTACTGTTGCCTTGGACATATCAAAAGCTTTTGATAGAGTCTGGCAAAAAGCTTTGATTTCCAAACTACCCTCCTACAGCTTAAATCCTTCTCTCTGTAACTTCATCTCAAGTTTCTTTTCTGACCGTTCAATTGTTGCTGTGGTAGACGGTCACTGTTCTTCTCCTAAATCTAATAACAGTGGTGGTCCTCAAAGTTCTGTCCTGTCACCCACTCTCTTCTTATTATTCATTAATGATCTTCTAAACCAAACTTCTTGTCCTATCCATTCCTACGCTGATGATACCACCCTGCACTTTTCCACGTCTTTTCATAGACGTCCAACCCTTCAGGAGGTAAACATTTCACGCTGGGAAGCCACAGAACGCTCAACTTCTGATCTTTCTAAAATTTCTGATTGGGCCAGAGCAAACTTGGTATTGTTCAATGCCTCAAAAACTCTAATTCCTCCATCTATCAACTCGACACAACCTTTCAGACAACTCTCCCCTCTTCTTCAATGACACTCAACTGTCCCCCTCTTCTACCCTGAACATCCTCGGTCTGTCCTTTACTTATAATCTGAACTGGAAACTTCATATCTCATCTCTAGATAAAACAGCTTCTATGAAGTTAGGTGTTCTGAGACGTCTCCGCCAGTTTTTCTCACCCTCCAGCTGTTAATTCTGTACAAGGGCCTTATCTGTCCATGTATGGAGTATGCTTCACATGTCTGGGGGGGGGAGGGTTCCACTCATACTGCTCTTCTAGACAGGATAGGATCAACAGCTTTTCGTCTCATCAACTCCTCTCCTATAACTGACTGTCTTCAGCCTCTCTCTCTTACCGCCGCAATGTTGCATCTCTAGCTATCTTCTACTACTCTTCTGATCTTGCTAACTGCGGGCCTCCCCTCCTCGCGCGGCCTCGCTGCACAAAACTTTCTTCTTTCTCTCACCTCTATTTTGTCCACCTCTCTAATGCAAGAGTTAACCAGTATTCTCAATCATTCATTCCTTTCTCTAGTAAACTCTGGAACTCCCTGCCTGCTTCTGTATTTCCACCTTCCTATGACTTGAATTCCTTTAAGAGGGAGGTTTCAAGACAATTATCCATCAATTTTTGACCACTGCTTTGACCCTTTTATGGGACTGGCATTTTTTTATGGGACTGGCAAAGATACCACTTCTCTTCAGCCTATCAGCATGGACAACTTCTGATTTTTTTGATTTTTTTTTTATTCTAAATTATTAATTTTGAATTTGTTGCCATGCATACACTCTAACAAGGTACGGACCTGAAATTTTTTGGGTCAATTAAGATTGACGCTCAGGTGCAGACTTGAAAACAACATCATTTGCTTTAAAAGTGACAGGTTGTGGCTTTTTATGTTGCTTTTGTAACATCTCAATGCGCGAGGCTTGTAGGTTATGCCTAACTAAATCATGAATAATTTGGTGCGCTCGCAACTGATTCTGTGCATAGTCATTAACTGAGTAGACTGGAATGCGAGGCTGAACTAAAAGATCATAAGGCAAACGTTTTTCAAAGCCACAGACAATATAATGAGGCGTTTTTACCTATGGAAGCATTAATGGAACCATTGATACAAGCAGCCACATGAGGGAGCCAGTCTTGCCAAGCTTCTTGTAGCTGGCCTGCAACATGTAGTAAGATCTTTAAAATTTTTCTATTGATGAGTTCAACTAACCCATTTGAAGCAAGGTGATAAGCGGCAATGAATGACTGGGTAATACCATACTAGTAGTAAATACTTTCATGAACGTTATTTTTTTTAATTATGTCCCTTTATCACTTAACAAAACAGAAGGAGTAATGTAAGGGCAAAGAAGATGAGATACTAATGTATGTGCAACGGCTGAAGCAGACTTGTTAGGCAAGAGGACTTCTTTCGGCTGCTCCCATTTAGGGGTCGCCACAGCGAATCACTCTTCTCCAGCGCGCTCGATCTTCTGTGTTTTCCTCTGTCACGCCCACCACTTGCATGTCTCCCTTTTCAGTATCCATAAACCTTCTCTTTGGTCTCCCTCTCTTCCTCCTGCCAGGTAGATCCATGTCCAGCATCCTGCTACCCACATATCCCTCCCTCGTCACTCCTCCTGACATGTCCAAAACCACCTCAGCCTAGCCTCCCTTGCTTTGTCCCCAAACCGACGTATGTGTTGTTCCTCTGATGTAATAATTTCTGACTTTATCCATCCTCGTCACTCTAAGAGCAAATTGCAACATCTTCGATTCCGCTACTTCCAACTCCGCTTCCTGCTTTTTTCGTTAGTGGTGCTGTTTCCATACCGTACAGCATGGCGGGTCTCACTACTGTTTTATAAATCTTTCCCTTTGTTCTTGCGGAAGCCTTTCTGTCACATGTCACTGCTGCCGTCTTCCTCCACCCAATCCATCCCGCTTGCACTCTCTTCTTTACCTCCCTACCACAGTCTCCATTACTCTCTACCGTGGACCCCAAATATCTAAATTCGTCAACCTTTGTCATTTGCACATCTTGTAGGCTTATTGTCTCCCCATCACCTCCGTTGAGACACATGTACTCAGTCTTGGTCCTGCTCACTTTCAATCCCTTCTCTCCATATCTCCATATCCCATATCTCCATATCTCTAACTCTGTCTCCACTTCTTCCCGGTTTTCGCAACAGATCACTACGTCGTGGGGATTCCTGTCTGACCTCATCAGTCAGTCTGTCCATCACTACAAACAGGAAGGGGCTCAATGCCGATCCCTGGTGCAGTCTCACCTCCACTCCGAAACTCTCCGTCATTCCTGCAGCACACCTTATTGCTGTTACCCTGTTTTCCTACATGTCCTCCACCACCTTCACATAATTCTCTGCCACTCCCGAGCACCTCATGCAATACCACAACTCTTCTCTCGGCACCCGATCGCAAGCCTTTTCTAGATCTATAAACACACAATGCAGCTCCTTCTGTCCTTCCCTGTGCTTCTCCATAATCCTCAGAGCAAATATTGCGTCCGTTGTGCTTCTCCCTGGCATGAATCTGAACTTCTCATCACTGATCCTCACCACTCTTCACAATCTCGTTTCCACAACTCTTTCCCCATATCTTCATTGCATGACTCAACAGCTTAATTCCTCTATAGTTGCTGCAGCTTTGTACATCTTCCCTGTTCTTGAAAATTGGCACTATCACACTTTTTCTCCACTCATCTGGCATCCTCTGGCCTTCCAAGATCCCGTTGAACAGTCTGGTTAGCCAACCCACTGCCATCTCTCCTAAACTCCTCCATACTTCCACTGGTATCTTATCTGGGCCTACTGCTTTACCTCTCTTCATCCTCCTCAAAGCCTTCCTCACTTCTTCCCTACTGATCCTTGGCACTTCCTGATTCAACTCTTTACCTCCTCTAACCTTCTTTCCTTTTCATTTTCGATGTTCATCAGATCCTCAAAATACTCCTTCCATTTTTTTTAATATATTCTCTTTCCTTGTCAGTATATTTCCGTCTGCATCCTTTATCATTTTAACATGCTGCACATCCCTCCCATCTCTGTCTCTCTGTCTGGCCAGTCGGTAGAGGTCTTTCTCCCCTTCCTTAGTATCTAACTTCTCATATAACTCTTCATATGCCTTTTCCTTCACCTTTGCCACTTCCTTCTTCGCTATGCTACACATTTTCTTGTATTCCTGAAGACTTCCTTCGTCCTTATGTCTGTCCCAGTTTCGTTTTGTCAGCCTCTTCCTCTTTATGCTATCCTGCACTTCCTCATTCCACCACCAGGTTTCCTTGTCTTCTTTTCTTCGTCGTGATGTCATCCCAAGTACATGTATGGCTTTCTCTCTCACCGTTTCTGAGATCTCCTCCCAACTGACCTTTTCCCTTTCTGCCAAAGCTTGGGTCACCTGCTTAAATGCTGTATTGTATTCCTAATCCTTTAATTTCCACCATTTTATCTTTGGTTCAGTCCTCACTTTCCTCCTTGTCTTCACTTTCAGGCTCAGGTTCCAAACTAACACTTTATGCTGTCTTGCCACACTCTCCCCGGGCACAACCTTACAATCACTAAACTCTTTCAAGTTGCATCTCCTACACAGTATAAAGTCTACCTGTGTACTCCTTCCTTCACTCATATATGTAGCTCTGTGCTCCTCCCTCTTCTTCAAATAGGTGTTCACTAATGCCATCTCCATCCGTTTCGCACAGTCAACAACCAACTGTCCCTCCGCATTTTTCTCTCCCACACCATATTTGCCCATCACATCCTCGTCACCATTATTTTCTTCTCCGATATGTCCATTAAAGTTTGCTCTAATAACAATCCTCTCCTCTCTGGGAATGTTCTGTATCACTTCCTCCACCTCACTCCAGAACTCCTCCTTTTCGTCCAACTCACACCCATTCCTCCTTTCATCCACGCCATAATAGAACAATTTGCAACCTCCTCCAATCAGCTCGCTTTGCTTCCCCGCCATTTAGTTTCCTGTCCACAGAGGATATTTATCTTTCTTTTCTCCATCATGTCACCCAATTCTCTCCCTTTACCAGTCATGGTGCCAACATTTAAAGACCCAACTCGTATCTCTACTTTTCTGTCTTTCCTTCTTTCTTGCTTCCTCCGAACTCGTCCTCCTCCTCTTCTTCTCCTCCTCTTCCCAACAGTCAAATACTGTCCACCGGCACCCTGTTGGGGCACAGCGCCGTAGGCGGTCGTTGGTAACCCGGGCCGCGACCGATCCAGCATGGTGCTCTCATTTATGATCTGCATCATTGTATTGGTAAATTTTTACGCTGGATGTCCTTCCTGACGCGACCCTCCCCATTTATCCGGGCTTGGGACCGGCACTGAGCTGTACTAGTTTGTGCCCCCAGTGGCTGGGTTTGTTAGGCAAGGGGACTAAAACTACAAAAAGGTTGAAATGATCAACACACGCTAGAGCATATGTAGAGCCCTGACTGCTGCGAGGTAAGGCCAGAAGGTCAATAACAAGTCTCAAAAGGACAAGCAGGAGTAGGATACTCTAGTAGTGTAATCACCAGACTCTATAGCATAAATTACTTTAGACCATACAGGGCCCTCACGCCGAGCTGCAGCTAATTCGTGAGTTAGGAATTTGAGTTTTGGCAGCAACAGCAACATGACGTGAGAGTGCATCTGCAGCAAGATTAGCACTGCCTGGCAAGTACTTAATCACAGGGTTAAATTCTTCAATAGTTAAAAACCATCTAGTTAGGCGGCCTGTAAGATTCTAGCCTGAGAAAAGCTTAGTAACAACTGAGTGGTCAGTGTAAATGATTATAGTGTACTTGTAAATTTGGTCACGAAAGTGTTTGAGTGACCAAACAACAGCAAGTGCTTCTCTGTGAATTACTGAGTAGTGCGACTCTACATCATAAAGAATGCGACTAGCATAAGCAATAACATTAGGATGACAACCTTCTACTTGTTGCATCAAGACTGCGCCGAGACCAAGTGTAGAAGCGTCTGTACAAATAATAAAAGGCAACGAGCAGTCTGGAAAAGATAAGACAGGAGCATGAGTTAAAGCTGATTTAAGGGTGTCAAAACTTTGCTGATGGGTAGCATTCCACTGAAAAGGAGCATTTTTCTTCTTTAGTTTATTTAATGGAGATGCAATATTTGGCAAAATTTTTAATAAATGCACGTTAGTACCTGGCAAGTGCTAAAAAGGTACATTTTTTTTTTACATTTTTGGGAATTGGAAAATTTTGAACACTTTTACGTTATCATTAATAGTGTGAATACCATATTTGTCTACAACATGCCACAAGAATTCAATGCGTGACTTGAAAAATTTGCATTTGGGCAAGTTGAGTTTAAGGCCAGCATATATAAACTTTTGAAAAACTAGTGAAAGTTTTTTTTTTTTTCAAAATGACTGTCTAAGTCTTGGGATACTAGGATTAAATCATCTAGATACACAAATAGCCCTTTGGCAATCAAGCCATGGAAAAGTGAGTTAACAAGGTGTCGGCAGGTTAAAGGGGAATTACGAAGTCCCATGGGACAACGTAATTCCCATGGGAACGTTTCGACTCTACTGAACAGGAGAAAGCCGAGTCATCCTGAGAAGGAGAACTCTCACTTTCTTTAGGTAAAGGGTACTGCTCAAAGTGTGTGCATTGAGAAGTGACAGTGAGCACTGAAACTGGGTTGCCCGTAGCATAGTTGGTAATTCCATTATGGCAAAGTGCCTCGTACTTCGGATGAAGAAAAATATCATGCTTGGCTAACTCATCAAAGCCTAATCACACTGTAGAACAAAATTAGAAACTAAATAAAAGTTCACGTAAAAAAAGTGTGATCATGACCATGAAAGGACACAGGTAATGTAACAGAGCCTATAACATTTAAAGAAGAACCTTGAACAGCGCATAACGTTCGAGTCTCTACAATAAAAGACAAATTATACAATTGCTTAAGTTTTGAATAAGCACGTTCAGTCAGTAAGATACAATTTGCACCAGAGTCTATACATACAGTAAAAGGAGTACCATAAGTATAACATTAAAAATCACAGCGCTGATAATTGTTAGCAATTAATGAAGACATAGGAAACTGGTGGTGATGACACAGTTTGAATTAATCCACTGGGGGATAAAAGCTGCCCTGATAAAAAATTTGACTGTGTGGGGGGAAGTAGTAACTGTATGTTCCTGCTGAAGTTTTTGAATTTTGAAACATGCCTCCGAGGAATGATTAGAAGGGCCATGAACAAGACAACATTTAGGTGGACGTGCGACAGTCAAGTTAACAACATTGCGACCTTGATGGGAGAATGAACGAGCACATTGAGGTCTGGGAGTTAAAGTACGTACCTGAGCATGTGAATCATTTGAGCGCCCAAGTGAAAAAGGACCTGAAGGCTGACATGAAAGACGCAGAGCCATGTAAGTTGCTGGACGCAAAAAATCACAGCGTGCAGGAGCCTTACAAGGAACAGGTGAAACGTCAAAACACATATGACCCTTTCAAGGAGTAGAATGAACAACTGTGTGTTCATGGCGTTGGCGCAAAAAGCAACGCTTAACAGCGTGCCCAGGCTTTTGATAATATGAACAAAGAAGACGCACTGGAGCCTGAGAAGGTTAAGGCAAATTTGCATTAGGCAATGATGTCGAATCACCGATTGTGGACGCCACTAACAATGGAGGTTGACCTTCTAGCTTTGTGGCTAGTTGTGAGGCAAAATCTAAAAAGGAATCAGTATTATTATAATCCACTCTGGATTATAATCCAGAGTGGAAGCAATGCGGCATTCCTGTGGGTTGAGAAGGTCAACATAGTACCGAAATTCCATAATACAAGCAAAATTTTCCTCTGTTAAAACAACATTCTGAATCCGAGGATGCTTTTAAAGAATCAACAACTTGTGTAGCTAGTTGAGAAGAACACGATTGTGCGCGCATATAATCTAGACTACCGGAATACATACTGAGTGTCTGAGCAGCATCAAAAGCCCATTGAAAAAGACTCATTTGGTTGAGGGGCTTCAATAACTTTAAGAAAGTTCGTCCTGAATTGTTGATGATTATTATTTAAGGTTTTGGGGTTAAATGCTGATGTACTCATTAAATCAGCAGCTAAGGAGCTAGGTATGAGTTGGGATCTCACAAAAGAAATTTTATCTGTTCCTTCAGTAATATCTGAATTACTAATCATGTCTTCGCACATCTGGCTGAACAGGTAAGTTGGGATATCCTCATCCCCAGTCTTCTTTACTGTAGGATCCTGCTGTAAAAGTTTAATAGTAGTAGAAGCCATAGTGGGGAGAGTAGGTGTAGTGACAGTAGCAGTAGCCATAGTAGTGGAAATAATAGTATCAGGGTTCATCGTAGTGGTAGGATAATAACAGAATCCACTATGTAAGTACATATGCAGAGAGAGAGAGCGAAAAAAAAGACTAATTAAGTGTTGTTAGGTTACCTTTCCAAAAAAGTGGACAGTACACTGATCCCAGAAAGATTTAAAGGTCTGGATATTTAAAGGCTTCAAATACCTACCCGACCTATATGAAATCACTAGCTATTAAACCCTCTCACAAAACCCTTACCTTAGCACAGCACATCAGGAATCACCTCAATACCAGATCAATGTTGGGGTACAAAACAATTATTCTATATTTCTACCCTAGACCAACACAGGATAATTCCCACACTCAATCACAATAGGTTTCTCCTTATTACTCAGCCTCTTATATCGCCTCCCTTGTTGTTTAAAGGTTATACACATCAGTATATGATATTCCTGTCACTTCACAAAACATCAAAACCCTTTTACTCCTTCACAGGCTGCTGGAGTATTTTCCCCAGTTGCAGGAATTTTCTTAGACACTGTCACCACATCACCAAATAACAATTCCCGCATTTTACCTCCTCAAGCTTCACAAGACAGCATCACCATCACCATAGTTCAGCTATAGCACCATAACACCATCCCCAAAGACACCAATAATGCCACAACACCACCATAATCCCAACCACAAAATGGCTGCCTCTTAGCCCTGACGCTACCTCTCAGCATTATGTCACCGACACAACTCACATACCAAATTTCAGCGGACAGTAGCTCTTGGTACCACAAAAGACTCACCCACCTGATTCTGGATATCAGGGTTATGCCACCACATCGCCAATACCTCCATACACCCACTCAATCACCACAACACCAAAATTTATCCCATGAGAGCGCCACCCATCTGTTCTCCCTCAGGGCTTTAGTGCGTCCTGAAATTCTGCTGACTCAGATGCAAGAGGCAGACAAGTATCGCCTCTTGCTTCAACACATTCCACCTCCAAATATTCTTTTTTCCTTACATATACATGCATATAAAGAACTTAAATTATAAAGAGAATAATACTACATGATATTAGAGGAGTAAATAAGTCTTATATTAACTTATAATTAAGAATAAAGATATGTTTAAAAGGAAAACGGAACACGGGCAACACTAAGAAAATGTGTTCCTTTTCAGGGTAAACTTGGCCAATAACATGACATCCCCTTCTCTAAAGAAGTGTGAGGCACCTGATTAGGATGCCTCATGACTAGATGGGGCACGAGACAAGACATCAGCAATTACTTTTTCGCTGCCTTTTATAAGGTGAATTTCTAGGTCATAACCCTGTGAGACCAGACACCACCTCATCAGCCTATGATTGGCGGTTTTTCATTCTATGGAGGAAAATCAGGGGGTTGTGGTCGGTGAAGACCTGTACAGGCTGCCCTGTCCCTTTGACATATACTTCAAAATGACTCAAAATTAGCAAAAGTCCCAAAGTCTCTTTCTCAATAGTGCTGTAAGCCCTCTAATATGACAGCAGCTTCTTATACTAATAGCCTATGGGATGTTCAACTCCCTCATGATCTTGCACATATCAATCACCCACATGATCCTGGCTGGTATCCACATATAAAACAAATGGGGACATAATTAACATTTTCCTAATTTCCACAAAAGCTTCCTCACAATGTTTATCCCAACAAAATCTTGACTTTTTACTCAGTAACTTGATCAGAGGCATGGCAACATCTGATAATTTTTTACAAAAATTCCTGTAATACCCACTGGCCCCTAAGAATCTTAGTATCTCCTTCCTATTGGTGGGTGGAGGGAGATCTACAATGTCTTTAACCTTGGCCTCCACAGTTCTCACTTCATCTTTCCTTACCTTGAAACCTAGGTATTCCACATCAGCTTGGACAAAATTACTTTTCATCAAGTTTAAAGTAAGACTGGCATCATTCAGCCTCTTGAATACTTCCTCCAGTAACTGCACATTCTCCTTTCAACCCTCACCATGTAACAAAATGTTCTCTATATACACAGAACATTCCTTTAGTTCTTTCAGTACCCTGTTCATCAATCACTGTAAAGAATTACCTCTGTTCTTCATCCCAAACGGAAGAATTTTATACTGATACAATCCATCCATGGTGACAAAAGCTGATATGGCTTTTGCCCTCTTAGTAAGTCCTACTTGCCAGTACCCTTTTAACAAGTCAACTTTTGTTACGAAGTTTGCGTTATCCACATGATCTATACAATCATCAACTCTAGGGATAGGGTAAGTATCAGGTTTTGTCACCATGTTAACCTTCCTATAATCCATACAAAAACGGAAACTCTCTTGATCAGGTTTGGGCACTAACACACATGGTGAGCTCCATGAACTTTCACTGTGCTCAATCAAGTCATGCTCCAATATATATACTCCACTTCCTTTCTCATGATTTCCCTTTTTCGTGGGTTAACTCTGTAAGGGTGTTGTATGATGGGTTCAACCTCCCCAATGTCTACATCATGTACCACCATATTTGTTTTTTTGTTTTTTTATGGGTGCATCAGGGAACAAAGAACTTAATTTTTTTTTTCAATATTCTCCCTAATCTCTTCCTTCTTTTCTAATTCCATGTGTCCCAGCTTATCATTCAAATTTTCTAACACGGCTGAGTTCTCCAACACCATACTTTCACACCTACTCAGTTTCATTTCAGACCACTCCTCTTCCACCTCAGTGGTTATATTCATGACATTTACAATTTTTACTCCTCTTTCTAATTAATTTTCCTTTTCTCCTTCCCTATCATGGAAAGGCTTCAACATATTTATGTGACACAGCTGGTTCTTTTCTTCCTCCCACGCGTTTTTACAACATAATTCACATCACTCATTTTTCTCTCAATCTCCCACTCAACACACATCTCACAATACATCCTGAAAGTATTTTTTCAGAGTCTGGTAAAATCTTTCTACACAACCCTGAGACTGGGGATGACAAGCACTCGATAGCTTCTATTCAACCTTCAGTCCCCTTAGAATTTCCTTGAACATGCAAGAAGTTAAATTACTTCCCTGGTCTGACTGGAACACCATAGGAATTCCCACCCATGAGAAAAACTCACCAACTCTCTCACAGTATTTTTTACAGTTTATACTCCTGAACAGAATGGTCTCAGGGAATCTTGATGACATACACAGAATATTCAGCAAATATTAGTTTCCCCTCCTGGTCCTTGGCAAAGGACCTACACAATATATCACAACTTTACTAAAAGGCTCCTCAACCACGAATAAGGTGAAGGAGGGGGGGGGTGGCAGGGCACCTGGTTCGACTTGCCCATCTTCTGACATAAACCACAAGTTTTACAAAACTCACTCACATCATCTCTCACCTTGGGCCAGTAAAAGTGATATAGAATATTTCCTAGGGTTTTTCTGACCCCGAAGTGTCCTGTCAGATTTCCCTCATGTGCCATTTCCAAAATTTTCTTCCTATACACCTGTAGCACCACAATCTGCCTTTTCGCCATCCAGTGATCAGAAGTGGGAGTATTCAAAGGCCTCCAACTTCTCAATAACACACCTTTATCCACATAGTAATCCACATACTCATCACCAAGCTCACCCATCCTTTTAGCCTCATTCCAAACAGGCTTCAGGCTTTCATCACTTTCCTGAGCTTTTTATCAACTCACTCTTCTCTACTACAAAATCAAGGTTGGGCTCCACCTGGCCTACAACCCTTTCATCACTGGCATGCTCCGGGCTATTTCCTTTTTCATCAAGTTCCTCCAACAGGGCGCTCAGGCCTCCATCCTCCTGTGTTGCTCCCTCGGTGTCCACGAGTCCCCTCTGGGCCATTGCTTGGGTCACCGCGCAGACTGGGAACAATGCAGGCACCTCCACCTCCCCATTTGTTGAATGAGGAACTGCTGCCGGAGTGGTGGCCTCTGTCAATCCTACCAGAGGACTGTTTACAATCTAAAGTTAAGAGATATCTCTACCTCTAGCCAGGTCATTCCTGACCAACATATCCACTCCATCTACAGGCAATGTCTCCTTCACTCCAACTGTCACCTCTCCAGTGATGTATCCACAGTCCAGCCACACTTTGTGCAGGGGAATACTGGACTTACCTCCTGCGCATTTGCACGAAACCTCTCTGCTAGTGCTGGTCTCCTCAGTCCATGGGAGTGCATTATTTAAGATCAGGCTCTGATTAGCTCCTGTATCACGAAGGATTCTGATCACCTTCTCAGGGCTTCCCTCCACTTTCACCGTGCCTTCACTGGTGAAATGCTCAAAGCCCTCATCCTTCTGTGACTCCTGTTGTATCTGTGCGTTCATAGTGCCACCTGGGCATTTTCTAACCCTGCAGAATCTTTCCTGGTATACTCCTGGACCTACATGGGTTGATCCCAACACCGCTTCCTTTTTCACTTTATAATCACTCGCTTCTTCCTCATTCAAACTCGCATATGCCTCCCTTGTCTTCCCTTCAAATTTAGACTGGACCAGCAATACCCGCTCATCTTCATCCCATCCCCTCAACTTTGCAGTTTTCTTATGCTGAAGGAAGAAATCCTCTTCCTCCCCTTCCACAAACATAGGCACATAGACTATACTTCTCACTACATCCTCTGTTAATCTAATTACTTTTCTGCCTTTATTTTCTCTATTTCCACCTCCTTCTGCATCTGCATCTGATGGATCTCCACTTTTTTTCTGCATTTGCAACTGAAGTTTCATTAATTCATATTTTTCATTACTAGAAAGGCCATCAGTTCTGCCAAGTGCACCCACATTTATTCCACACCCCAGCACCTCCCTCAACTCTTTCTGTTATCATGCTCATTTTCATCACCATCATTTTTAAAGTAGCTCCTCTCTACAAGAACATTTTTTAACTCCAACTGCATTTGCTCCTTTTTTTCTTGGATTTCAACAATACTTGGAACTTCTCAGCCACTAAACACAATTCCTCCTTGGTTAATGGGTACATGGCTTGCACACTCTTTGACAGAAGAAACGCCTCAATACGTTTATCTGCCATGATTACAGTTACTACACTTCACAAAATATTCCTCTAAATATTACACCACTGGTTATTTAACACCAACAAAATACACCTTCACACACCAATACCGGCACCATAAAATGATATATACAAGAAATGCGTACACAGTATAAAGAAATATTTCACACACATAAATTTCTCTGAATGACAATTACCGAGTAACACTCATTACACCCCACAAATGTTCAATATCCCGGACAGGCCCCCATTACTGTCACGATCCCAGTTATCTTTCAAAGAAAGAGGGCGGTAAACTGATCCCAGAAAATTTTAAAGGTCTGGATTTTTAAAGGCATCGAATACCTACCCAACCCATTCGAAATCGTCAGCTATTAGACCCTCTCAAAAAACATTTACCTTGGCACAGCACGCCAGGAATCACCTCAATACCAGATCAATGTTGGGATAGAGAACACAGTTATTCTATATATAACAGAATATTTTAATAATAATGTTGACTTAAAAATAAATTGAGGTAGTACACATTAAAGGAAATTAGGGAACAAATTTCTGCCCTAGACCAACACAGGATAACTCCCACACTCAATCACAATAGGTTTCTCCTTTTTACTCAGGCTCTTATAGCCCCTCACTTGTTGCTTAAAAGTTATACACATCAATATATGACATTCCCGTCAATTCACAAAGCATTAAAACTTTTCTACTCCTTCACAGACTGCTGAAATATTTTCCCAAGCTGCAAGAATTTCCCCAGACGCCGTCACCGCATCACCAAATAACAATTTCCATTTTACCTCCTCAAGCTTCACAAGACATCACCACCATCACTATAGTTCACCTATAGCACCATAACACCATCTCCAAAGACACCAACAACGCCACAACACAACACCACAACCCCAATCACAAAATGGCTGCCTCTTAGCCCCGACGCTACCTCTTAGTGTTACGCCATCGACACAACTCACAAACCAAATTTCAGCACACAAGAGCTCTTGGTACCACAAAAGACTCATCCACTTGATCCTGGATATCAGGGTTACGCCACCACATCGCCAATATTTCTATACACCACCATCCAAATTTATCCTGTGAGAACGCTACCCCTCTGTTCCCCCTCAGGGCTTTAGTGCGTCCTGAAATTCTGCTGACTCAGATACAAGAGACAGACGAGTATCGAGTATCGCTTCTCGCTTCAGCACATTCCACCTTCAAATACACCTTTTCCCTTACATATAAAGAACTTAAATTTTGAAGAGAATAATACTACATGATATAAGATGAGTAAATAAGCCTTATACTAACTTATAATTAAGAATAAATATACGTTTAGAAGGAAAATGGAACATGGGGAACACTAAGAAAATGTGTTCCTTTTCAGGATAAACTCAGCCAATAACATGGCAGTATGGTCACTAACTGATTTAGAAGAGAAAAGCTCAGTTGTCCAGGAACGCTAACAGGAAAGGTAGTCCTTAGGCAGGCTCTTGGTAAGGAACTGGTGAGACAGTTTATTACCAGTTGTACAAACAGGCAGACAAACACTAGTCATCGTCGTAAATTCAGAACCCCAGACAAAATCTAGAGCGGTTCACGGGCATTAGATAAAGAAAAAAAAAAAGTGACCTAAAAAAAAATTATATGTGTCTGCCCCTTAAAATGATACACACTCAAAAGAAAACGAGGACACTAGGTACAAGAAATTGCAGTTATGTAAACTGTAAGTAAAGTGGCTGAAATTAACAATAAGCAAACAACAAAGTATAAAAACTTTATGATAATGCAATGAAAACAATGGGAGTTATTAAAAAAAAATATGTTGTTTTAATAAGAAGACTGGGTAAAAGAAAATGGCTGAGAGTAGGGTAGACTAAAGTATTTTGTGGCACAAAGATGAAGGGGGTTTTAATACTTTAAATAAAAGAAAACACACCGAAAAAATGCAAAAGAAAATCACTTTAAACACCTGCACAAAATAGAAGACATCGAAAAAAAGACTGAAATATAAAAAGTTATGTACAAAATTTACATTTTAGTTATAAATAATAAACAAAAAGAATTAGCAGGCAGTGGGTAGCTAGTCAGAGCTAAGGCGCCAAGCAAATGGGCCAATGAGAAAACAGGTTACGTAGCCCGGGAGCTTGGGCCTATCACAGTGATCCTAAGAAGCCAGAAAGGCTAGCGGGAGCCAACCGGAAGTAAGACAAGATGGCTGTGAACAGGAGGATGAGAGATTCCAAGCGTGCCAAAAACTCTGCCCGGTACAATTACAAAGAAATTTCTAGAAAATTACAAAAACCACTTAGGACATTTTAACTCACGCCTTAGCTGGAAAAAAAAAAGTTAGCAGACTGCTGTAGAAGGCATCCTGGGGCGGCTACAGTAAGCAGGGAAGACGTGAGAGGCAAAGAGCGTTGACTCCACGTGGCAGCAGCGGGCGGAGGTGGGGTGATGGCGGTGGTGAGGTACGGCAAACAGGCCATGAAATTCGTACAGGCCACAGAAGCTCTCATGAAGTTCTATAGCGCTAGGGTTGCAAGCGCGTTCATCGATGACACACGACGGAGAGTAAAAGGGCAATATAAGAGAGAGAGAGAGAGAGAGAGAGAGAGAGAGAGAGAGAGAGAGAGAGAGAGAGAGAGAGAGAGCGAGAGAGAGAGAGAGAGAGCTGGGCAAAGCATGCGAAGGGCTAACCAGTGCTAGTGACCGCAGCTCACATTGCATTAGCGTCAAGGGAAGTCGCCCACGTTCAGCAGTGGGGCGAGGAGAGCTCTGCATCTCTTTGAGAGTGTAATGCTTGTGGTAGTTGAGGAAATAGCTTGTAGCGATTTGCTTGATAGCTTCGTAGCAGCACGAGAGGGGTTGGTGGTGGGGGTGTGGCTGCGTTGCAGGCATGATGGCTGCTGAATCAAAGCACGTCCCCTCACACCCTGTAGAGACACTGGTCTACTCCTGCCACCATTTTTGTAATGGTTGAGTTGGGGCTGAAGTAAACACCATGCAAGGTCAGCAGTATATTGTCCATGAGCAATATAATAACAGAAGGTAGCCAAGTACAAATGCAGAACGCAGACACTCCGCCACTCCCTCTCAGACTGAGGAGGCGTCGGTCTGAAGAATGAAGATGACGGATGACAAGGACACAGTGTTGCCACATCTCACATACATAAATAAATTAATATAATGACTATTATATGCTATTTGAACCGCTGCAGGAGAGATAGGATGCTTATTGTTGGTTTCATTATGTGAGCGGGTTATATTAGTTCCATACCCTATTACCTCACATAGAGCAACATGATGTACTCCTTCTTACATATAGGGCATGTATGGACATTATTTTTAGTCTTTCATTTGGTGTGACTCACTTAAACATAATGTGCACCTTCCTAACTCCTCTAGTCTATTTTATTCTCTTTTCTAACCCTGGGTAATTGCCACAGAGTGTTGGGTTATGCTGTTCAGAGCAAAACACACATTTCTTATTTGTTGGAGTTTTTAGGTTTTGCTCCTGGCCTATTATTATAGTATGAGGTGGTACCTCTTCTTATTCATTGAATTTTTATTCATACAGGGCACGAGGAAAGAGTGAACTTCACTACACATCAGAGAATTTGTAATCCTCTGAGTCTACAGCCCTTAAACGGAACTATGAAACCCAGTAACATTTAACATAAAAATGCTACAGACACAGGAACATGCAACCCACAGACAAAAAGGGAGAAACAACAAACTCCACTACGCCATATACCCAGACAATGCCAGGGAGTAGGTGATAATATTTCTGTCAATGTCCAGGGGGCACAACAACCCAGACAAGCTTAGGGAGGCTCCTACCGCTTCCCGATATCAACAAGGGCTACTGCTTCACTACGCAAATAGTACATGATTAAACTAAAGCCCCCCCCCCCTTCCGTCTTCGTGCATTGCCTTCCCTCTCCTCACATAGGTCTGATTTTTGTGGGTGCTCGTCACTGACTAACTGAAAAGCGTGGGAAACAATGTGGAATGCTTTCCCACTCTGCTACTACGGGGGAGGAGTTCAAGAAGGGGTGGGATGACACACACCCCTTTCGCCACGCGCACACTGTGAGCTGACTCACACTGTGAGCTGATGCAATAAGAGACTTTTCTTTAGAAAATTCTAGTGACTAAACTATGAGGTCTGGAGGAAGATTGATTACTTTATCTTCAAAAGCAACTCTCCAACTAAATACTGGGTGAGATTCAAATTGAATGAACAAGGGGAAGTAAGGAAATTTACGTGGGGAATATGAGTGACTGCACGAATAAATATTGTACTAGGAGTCGCCGGTAGGCTTCTCATCAGACACGAGTCAAATTCTCGTCTCCAGCCTGTCTCTCTTCTTCCTTCACTCGTCCTTACTTTCCATCCTTCCTTCTTCCTTTTTCTTTCTACAGCGCCTTACATCGCTGCATGCAAAACAGTTCACACAGAGGAAAAAGCGATGACTTTATATGAGAAGGCAACAAAAGAATGTTTAGCTGTTAATATGCCACTGCAAAGTTGTAATAGTATCTCAGTAATCCTGCGAAACCTTTTATATAAATTACTTGATTAATAACTTATTTGGTATGGCATAGGATATGAAGGATGCTAGAATAAGTCTACATCAGTTTTAATACCCTACATAAAATCCAACTAAATGATCCTTATTAAACCAAATATCTCTCTTATTTGATTTCATGGGCATAATAAGCCTTATAACAATAAAAGGGAAAAATGTTAATACAAGAAGCTTGAAAGGACAAAATTAGTTGGGATACCGTCCTGTCAGAATATTATTCATCTGAATGGGGATGGGAGATACTAAGATCTCCATCCCCAAACAAGTCGATCATAATGACAATGTGCAACTTCACATCCTCTGTGACGTGACCACAAAGGCATATGGCATAGCAGCCTACTCAGTCACAGACAACCATAGTGAGTTAATAATGTCATAATCAAGAGTAGCACCAATGAAAGCCCAAACTTAGCCCCAATTACAATTAACAGTAATAGAAATGGCTACTTGGTTACCTAAATATTTACTGGAAATAACCACAAAGGATTAGTCTGGGAGTAAAGGGATAAACCTGCTCCTTAGGCAAGTAGTAATATGGACTGACAGTGAAATTTGCTTACACTAGACTAATAAGAATTAAAACAAAAATCCACATGGCAAAAAATAAGGTAGAAAATACTATTGACACAAAGAGACTTTGAATACCACTAAATTCCTACTAAAGAATATCCTGTAGGACTCTTAACCAGGGGTATAACATTCTACGAACTATTAAAAGAGACCAGACATTTCCACGGGCCAAACTGGTTAGCCCAGAAACTAAATTGGCCTATCTTGGCCCATCCAAAAGACATACAAAGAGGTGACAGTTAACATAGTAGAAGCTCAACCTCAGGACATCCATCTAATCTGGCAATTCATATAAAGAAATAATTATCCCTCAGTAAGTTAATTAATGTAACTAAAGGGGTATTTCAGTTCATCACTAAGAAGATGGGTAAAGCAATGCCAGATGCCTTAAAGATCTCGATCAAACAGAAACAACATGAATTCTTTAGAGATTTCCATCTAGGTGAAGGATCCAAATTAAGACTAGACAGCAGGCCTTGTGAGAACCTTAAGAGGGAGTAAAGTTCACTACAATGCTAATTACTCAAGTCCTCTTTGGCTAATGTGAGGACCTTAAGAGGGAGTAAAGTTCACTACACATCTAATTACTCAAGTCCTCTGTGTCTGATTTGCATCAGCCCGCAGTAGGATTTAAGACAAAACAGGGTCACTAACAAGAGGCACAAGAAACTACCATTTGGAATTTGCAAAAAAAAAAAAAAAAAAAAAAAAAAAACAATGCAAGTATCGTAAAAAAAAAGACATATATTACACTAACTTACCTTTTTTAGAGTATATATACTACAACACCATATAATTTTGAGGTAGGATATACCTGACATGAGATGTGTCTTTATATAAGTGTGGCAAGGCCACAGGCCAGAGAATCCCTGGAAAAGACAACGCCTAAACGCTCAATTTAAAATTGTCAAACCATAAATCTTATCCCATTTCCGTGAAATGTTACAGATCTTCTCAGTAAGTCTGCTCTGTCTAAGTACTGGATAGTGGCTGGGAAAGTGCGCACAACGCTCTCCCTCTGCTGCTACGGGAAGAGGGGTAAAAGGAAGGAGGGGGGAGGGGACGACACACATACATATGCACACAATGCTTCCCGCGCCGTTTTTACGCGAATAAAACACTTTACTTCTAAAAATTCTGCTGATTAAACTAGGGGGGCAAGATGAATGCTGATTAATTTATTGTTAAGAGCAACTCTTCTACTAAATAGTGAATGAGACTCAAACTGAATGAAAAAGGGGAAGTAATGAAATTTATGTGGGGAATATGAGTGACTGTTTGAATAAATATCATTCTAGAAACTTCAGGCTTGGTAGCTCCGTGTCTGGGACACGTCCAAGTCTCGCCCCCAGCCCCTCTCTCTCTCTCTCTCTCTCTCTCTCTCTCTCTCTCATTACTTTCTACATCTTATATTGTTTTATCTCGCTGCACACAACACTACTAACTTCATACAAGCGGCTCCCTTTATTCAGGATATCATAAATCATCCAAAGGTACAATAACAGTAACAAATGGGCAATGTCGTTGGAAATTCATCACACCAAGGGGGCCTTGGCAAAACTGTTTAATGGAAAGAATGATAAGGTCAGTCGAAAACTCCATAAAGAAAACGCTTCATCGATCCAGATTAAATCTTAAAGAATTAAGAACGATAGTAACGGAAATTGAGACCAGAATCAACAACTGACCTTTAACTTACTTAGATGAAACTTCTGTGAATCTGGAGGCAATAACACCATCTCATCTCTTATATGGGAGACAATTAGAAAATTTCCTATCCATCGAGGTGTAGGATCATATCCTAGACCTCACCATAGATGATGGGTCCCAGTTTTCGAGAGAAAGTTATCATCAACAAAACAAATTGTTCAAGAGGTGGGAAAAAATACTGGTCTAAAGAATATCTCGTCAGTCTTCATGAGAAATTCTATGGGACTCAATCAGCTGAAAATGTAGTTTCCCTTAAGGAAGGCGATATTGTTTTATTAAAAACGCAACAGAATCGTTCCAATTGGCCTTTACCTAGAATATTGAAATTGTATCCTGATGAAAATGGTATCATTATAAATCATAGTCAAGGGACAAAGGACTCTTAGAACTAGAAATAAGCTATTCCACTGGAGTGGTCTCCAGAGGCTACTCTAATCAATGGAGGCTTTCCCTAGGTTCAGGAGATTTCAGATATCGAGGTGTAGGCTAGGCCAATCCGAGTACCATCTCAAAGGTCTCGGAAGAAGTGGAGGAATTTAACCTTATCTGGTCATATTATCTGAACATAGATTCAGGTCACGCCCAGCCCCAGGATGTGGAAGTTTCCGCTCGCATCATGCATAATATCAATGTATTATTGGTATGTATTGTAAGTTGTAAAGTTATATTAAAGGGTAATTAAGGTAATTACATACTAAGTATTACTATTATAAATATATTGGAAATTAGATGTGTGCGGATTCTAGGAAGTTTTTGTTTCTGACAATGCGAATCGTGAACCAAGCTCTCTGCTGGGCCCCTGTTGTCGGTAGTAGTCGCCTGTCAGCCACCTTTCAAGACGTATCTTCGCCACTCTACCAGTATTACTTTGTTAAACTCGCTAAGTTAATAAGAAATTACAAGATACAATCTAAGGGCAACAGGAACGAAGTCCACACAGGCCGTCACAGCTTCCTGCTAGTCACGTGTACCACACCTGAGTTATCAGTTAGTTATTTATGATTATATTTACCGATGGTTTATGAGCTTGTGTGTTAGCTGGGAGACCATGGGTTAGTCACAAGGTCTAACTTTAACAAGGTTATAAACTTTAAGAACCTTGCCTGTCAACATATCAGCAACAAGGCCTACCCAACGTTCCTGAAGCCAGACAAATTCTGAGGCCTTCTCAATTCTCCCGAACCACTCCGTTACCTTCTCACCAAACTCTGGTATTAACTTCAAACTTCACACCATCTGGCTGTCTTCCTTCACTCCTTTTCCTCTCCACAAGCCATGAGGTAAATTAACCTCTATTCGAGTTTTCTCCAATTCAAGTATACTGTTCTTCTCAGTCTCTTCCTTTTCATACATACTCGCCTTCTCCTTTTTGGCCTTAAGCTTGTTGGCTTCTCTATCCTCCTCAGCCTTCAATCTCCTTTCCTCGGCTTCAGCTTCCAGCTGAAGCCTTCTCAATTTTCTGTCCTTTTTCTGCTTCTAATTCACACCTGTTAGCCTTTTCGGCTTCAAGCTCCATTATTCTCATCTCTAATTTAAATATCATCTCCTCAGAAATTCCTTCTGTCTGGATAAAACCACCAAGACTGTGGGTAGGATTTACACAGCCCTGAACGCTACATGTGGGACTCTGTCCTTACACCAAACTGTGTGAAATCTACAGTGCCACTTCCAGCAGAGGCAGGGCACTCAGGTCATGAGCCACTCCTGCCACCACCCTTTCCTTCCATGCCATAAACTGAGTGTGGACACAAAAGGACAACCAAACAAACGACAAACAGCTGTCTCCCCCACGTAGTTACGAAGCTTTCAGCAATCCTTGCGGAGTCACCAGATTCTCCTATGACAAAGGGTCCGCTCTTCTCACAGCTACCACTAGCTTGAGTCAGCTTCCCTAAACTACCCCCTGTGTAGTTTAGTTTGGGGCTCAATTATGGGTATACAGGGTCGTTCTGATCTCCTGTAACTATTAAATGCATGAGGTCGCAACCTGTTTCACCTCCTATAGGTAAGGGAGCACTACAACAGCCAGACACTGCTAACTTGCTGAAAAAAAAAATAAAAAATGCAAAACCACGTTTTAAAGGGAGCATAGATATGACTAAGGACGAACAACTATGAAATTTGTAATGTTCTATGAGCTAACGCCCTCGAGAGACGAAACCACCCACACTCACAGAACAGTACATCCTCCTGCCGGACAGCAGTATTCACAGCCTCTCAGATAAGCCAGCACCACCCAGACATAGCAAAGCCCAAAAGGAAGCAACAACCGCTGCACAACAGAAAATCTCCACATCCTCCGGGTCAAAAGCTCCCAGCAGAACTCCACATCCCACCAATCTTTAATGGCATGAACGACAATAAACCAAATACAAGACAAAAAACTGGGAAGAGTAAAGGAACTCCCTGTCACCACGAGTGTATCCAGCACAATAATAATTCAATCCCTGCAACTGGTGCTTTAGCGATCCAGTTGGCAGGGAGTGGCTGCGGCCAACTCATATACAACACCAACCAATAAGCGCTAGTTAAATGAATAAATAAATAAATAAATAAATAAATATATATATATATATATATATATATATATATATATATATATATATATATATATATATATATATATATATATATATGATATATATATATATATATATATATATATATATATATATATATATATATATATATATATATATATATATATATATATATATATATATATATATATATATATATATATATATATATATATATATATATATATATATATATATATATATATATATATATATATATATAATTGTTATGCCATCACTCCTCCAGCATGGTAAGAGGCGAGAGTGGACTGTGTAAGGCGCACAGATACGAAACCAAACAAAATTTTTCCCTAGGTTCGGCTCACACTCCAACCCTCATTATTTCAGTAAAACTCAGGAGAGAATACAACAAACGTGAGTTTTTTGTATAATTAAATGTATAGAAAACACTCACATCTAAAATCCTTAACTTAATACATGAAAAACACGTAAGACCATCATCAATACTCGCGATTCAGGCAGCCACGCCTAAACCCGATATCACCAACTGCCAACAGACCTAACAGATATAACTTAAGTAAAGCAATTTACAACCAATATACTTAATCCATTTATAAGTACACAAAATGCTAAATAACCCAGCCAGGCCCTACACTTGAGCAAATTAACTTAACATACAACACCTTAGAGTAAATCCCATCCTCGGTGCGGGGAACACAATCTGCATCACCACCGCCACTCCCGATGTGCTTCTACCAGTCGAAACCGTAAGGCGTACTAAGTAGACATCAAAGTTTCCGATTCCCATATTAAAAACACCAAATTAATTCCACCACGGCAGTTCCCCACTAAACACGATAGCAGTCATTATCCAGAATTAATTGTTACTTTCCTCTAAGGGCAGTTACCTGGTACCTAGAAAATCATAATTATATTTACAGTAAGTCTTAAGGTAGTTCCCTATCACACACACACCCTTAAAATTAAAACACTGCTGTTTTTTATTAGTCAGGAAAGCGTGACAAAAAGCGTCCGCAATAAAGTTATCCTTACCTTTTATGTGCTTTATATCCATATTGTAAGATTGTAACGTTAAGCACCACCTAGTCAGACGTTGGTTCTTATTCCTCATGAGAGACACAAATTGCAGTGGATTATGATTAGTGTTACTAATATATATATCAAACTTTTCTAGGGTCATCAGTAAGGCGACAGCTTCTTTTTCTATAGTGCTGTAATTTTTTAGGTAAGATTTCAACTTTGTTGACATGTAACATATAGGATGCATTATGTTATTGTCATCAGTCTGTAACAGTACAGCACCAGCACCAACATCACTTGCATCCACTTGTATTTAGAATGGACGATGAAAATCAGGTGCTCTCAGGACTGGCGTTGTAACCAGTAGAGAGCAGATGATATCAAATGCCGTCTTATATGCAGGCGACCACACAAACTTCTTGTGAGGGCTGACAAGATCTGTGAGTGGAGCAGCAACTATCGAGAAGTTTGGATAGAATCGTCGATAATAGCTAGCCATCCCAAAAAAAATTGTTGTACGGCTTTCCTATTGCTTGGTATGGGTAGGTTACAGATAGCATCCACCTTGGCCGCAACAGGTGCAACAATTCCTCCACCTACTTCATGTGATAAATAATGTGATAAATACTGACATTAGCCTCTGGAAGACTGCCGGGGCATTTCGCATCCCAAAGGGAAGAGCAGTGTACTGGTAAAGGCCGTCAGGAGTCACAAAGGCTATTTGGTAATAACCCTTAAGAAGATCCAGCTTCGTGACGTAAGCAGCATTCCCCACCGAGTCTATGATGTCGTCGATGTGATGTAGTGGAAAACTGTCTGCTCAGGAGAGCTGATTTACCTTCCGATACTCTGTGCACAAGCGAAAACTTCTATCAGGCTTGGCTACAAGTATATACGGTGAGGCCCACTCACTGTTGCTTGGTTCTGCTAGACCATGTTGAAACAGGAACTAGACTTCTTCTTTCAGGATCTGTCGCTTGTCAGATGTCATACGATAGGGCGACTGTTTGATAGGAACGGCACTTTCCACCAACCGAGCCTCATACAGGACAACAGGACTGGGTTTGGGCACATCTACAAAAATCTCTCTAAATTCTTTCAGCAGCTCATGCATCTCCGTCCTCTGCTCCTGAAGTAAATGATTGGTCTTAACATAAGGTTCATTAAGTATATCAAAAAATT
This sequence comes from Scylla paramamosain, assembly GCF_035594125.1. Taxonomy (NCBI): domain Eukaryota; kingdom Metazoa; phylum Arthropoda; class Malacostraca; order Decapoda; family Portunidae; genus Scylla; species Scylla paramamosain. Next base: position 811,583 of record NC_087179.1, read on the forward strand.
TTTAACTTGGCCTCTTTTCCACTCATAAAATCATCATAGTCATCTTGGTCTTTCCACTCCTCAGCACTGTTAAGATATTGTTTGACATACACCAAGTCTACATAATTCCTTGGGTAATATTCCTTTAGGAGATTTATATGGATATATATGGATATATCTCTTCTCTTTCCGCCTACCAGGTGTAGCAATAACATAATTTACCTCACTTTCTTTACTGACTATTTCAAACAGCTCTTGGTATTTTGCTTGGAGAGGAAACCTCCTTAGTGTCATAAATAGCAACACTTTATCTCCTGGCTGAAATGACCTATATACTGAATCTTTATCATATTGTCTCTTCATTTCTGAATGAGCTTCCACCAAGTTTTTTTTTTAGCTGATTCTTGGGCGCTTCTCAGTTTGTTCTTCATTTTTACTACATATTCACTAAGAGTAACTGAATCATGTTCATCTAGCCAACTTTCCTGTAGCAGTTTTTGTGGTCCTCTGATATCTCTTCCAAATAACAACTTATAAGGTGAATGTCCAAGACTCTCCTGTTTCGCATTTCTGATAGCATACATTACATATGGAATACCTTCATCCCAGTCACATGTATTTTCTAAACAAAATTTAGTCAGCATACTTTTCACCAAACACTCAAGAGCACCTTGACTTGCAGGATGGTATGCAGAAGCTAAATACTGTTTTATGCCCAAGGTAGCCATGACCTGCTGAATGATACCTGAAGTAAAATTACTGCCCCGATCAGATTGTACTATACGAGGTAGACTAACCTGAGTGAAAAATCTAGTCAATACAGGTATGATTGATTTGGATGCAATACGTCCCAAGAGGATAGTTTATGGATAGCTAGTTGTGGTACACATGATGGTTAATAGATATTCATTATCACTCCTAGTTTTGAGTAGAGGACCCACAACAACAATTATCACCTTAGCAAAAGGTTCATTCATTACAGAAATTGGGTGAAGGGGAGCAGGTTTAATACCTTGATTAGATTTGCCAGACAGTTGACATGTATGACAAGATTTACAATATTCTACAACATCAGAATAGAAATACCTCAGAATATTATCCGAGATTTTCTTAACCTTAAGATACTCTCCTATGTGGTCATGGGCAAGCTGTAACACATTACCTTTATAACAAGCGGGTACAACAATCTGGTGAACTTTCCTCCATGTCTCACTGGCAGGGACTTCAGGGGATCGAAACATGCATAAGTATACCTGACGATATAAAAGCATACAGGCGTGTCTGCAATTTCTTCTACATCAACAGCTCTGGACATAAAAGAAAGTAGCTTAGGGTCATTTTGTTGGGCATTAATCAACATATCACGAGTAATATGAATATTGTTCATCTCGCGCTTCTCTGCAGATACCTTTGATTCCACTTTTCTACTGTATTCGGCTTACTCCGGAATCAAATGATTCATCGCCATGTGACTCCATTTCGTAAAACAAGTCATTAAGGATCAACTCGTTAGAGCTTTCAGCATTCTTCACTGAAGGTTGATTTGACAATTCATGTTTAATTTGACTGCGAGAGACAGCACACGAGGCATAAAGATCAGGGTACAGTTTCTCAACATCAGCAGTTGAACTTATGTTTAGTGGCTTATTAGTTACGACAGAGTCTGAAATAACAAGACTGCCAGCAATATCATTCCCTAGTAAAAATGATACGTCATCAACTTGCAATGATTCCTGTACCCCTACCACCACTGGCTTGGAAACAAGATCTGACTTCAGATACATACGACACAAAGGGTCGTTCCACCTAGTCCTCTCATGACAACTTTCACCAGTATAAGTTTTATTTAAGAAAGGCACTGACCCTTTTACAATTATACTATGTGAGGCTCCAGTATCCCTCACCATCTCAACAGGTACTGCTTCACTATCTTCAGTTTGAGATGAAAATCCACCAAAATTATATGGTTTGAAAGACAACTGAGGATCTTTACACACTGGTTCACCTGGAACACTTGACAGATCAAAAGTATCTGTCAGGGAAAAAGCTTTGGCTTTAGATTACTCTTATTTTGAAGACTGTGTAGCCTTTTAGTACATTCGGCAACAATATGCCCTGGTTTCTTGCAGTAGAAACACATTGATCTTCCCCACTGAATATTGATCTTTTGAGCAGACTCTGAACCATTGAATCCTGACTCTGGTCTAATAGGATTACTGGAAATACCTGCCCAGATACTGATTTACCACTCTGATGAGGAACATATATACGGGAC
>NC_087179.1:816336-938836 GCF_035594125.1 Scylla paramamosain
ATATATATATATATATATATATATATATATATATATATATATATATATATATATATATATATATATATATATATATATATATATATATATACAGAGTACTCATCCATGGCTTAGGGGTCTGATACTTATGGCGAAAACAGGCATGGTCCTCTTGAGAGTGAATCATTTTAGCCAAAAGTATCAGCCCCTGTCATCACGTCACCACATTTCTCAGCTTCACGCCATTGATTTATAGCCTTCCCTTGGGGAATGGTGGAGAACAGTAACCTGCAGTGACTTTTTCCACACTTTGGAGTATTATTGCGCAATAACATCTTGTGATAATTCATTCTGTTTGTTAATATGCTTAAAACGAAAGAGTATTTAGCTGAGACTATTGTGCAGATCATGGGCCTCAAGGAAGCAGATCATTCAGTTAAAGAAATAATTGAACAGTTGGCAGTATCTAGGACAGGTCAAGCGTAGGTTATGGAGGTTTAGAGAAGAAGTCTACTAAGAAGAATTTACTATGTGTACGCACACACACACACACACACACACACACACACACACACACACACACACACACACACACACACACACACACACACACACACACACACACACACACACACACACACACATACACACACACACACACACACACACACACACACACACACACACACACACACACACACACACCTCCTCATATGGAGGAGGCAGTACTGCCTCCTGCCGCAACGATAATTACTCCCAGTGAGGTCTAAAGCACTGTTCAGAGGTGCTGTGAACTTATCATTAAACCCATCTGTGACCTCATTGAACGTTTCCCTTTGTGTCTCACAACACAAGGGGGCAGTCACAGCCTGCCCTCTAAAGACAACTCTCTTCCTCCACACAAAACTACAAGCACCTAATAACACACACACTCTTCACTCAAAAATTTTAAAATCATCATGGCGACTCCTACACCAGCTTCGGAGTCCCCATCTGGGGAGGGGACCATAAATGTCCCCAGGTCGGACTGCCTTTCTGTCGACGACCCTAAGTGTCTTGACACCCCCCTCAACTTTTTCTTCATTAACTTCTGCAACATTCGCGGTCTAAGATCTAATTTTCAATCTGTAGAACACCACCTCTCCTCTTCTAAACCTCATCTTCTTTTCCTCACTGAAACTCAGGTGTCTGAGGCAACTGACAGTAGTCCCTTTTCTGTTCCGTCCTACTTTCTCTATCCTCATTTTCGATCCAAAGCTGGATGCTGCGTTTATGTGCGCAATGACTTAACCTGCTCTCATGCCCATGCTCTTGAATCTTCCGAGTTTTCCACCATCTGGCTACTACTACAGAGTCACTCTCATACTAAATTTATCTGTGCTGTATACTTCTCACCTAACTCCTCTGATTATAAGAAATTCTTTGACTACTTAACTTCCAAAGTGGAGCACATTCTGACCCTCTTCCCTTTTGCAGAGATCTCCATTCTTGAAGACTTCAATGTTCACCACCAGCTTTGGCTTTCCTCTCCCTTCACTGACCATCCTGGTGAAATAGCCTACAACTTTGCTATCCTCCATGACCTAGAGCAATTGGTGCAACACCCTACTCGTATTCCTGACCGTCTTAGACATACGCCCAACATTCTTGACCTTTTCCTGACCTCTAATCCTTCTGCTTATGCTGTCACCCTTTCTTCTCCGTTTGGCTCCTCCGATCACAATCTCATATCTTTATCTTGTCCTATCGTTCCAATCCCTCCTCAGGATCCCCCTAAGCGAAGGTGCCTCTGGCGTTTTGCCTCTGCTAGTTATGGGGACCTGAGGCGGTATTTTGCTGATTTTCCTTGGAATGGCTACTGCTTCCGTGTCAGAGACCCGTCTTTGTGTGCTGAGCGCATAACAGAGGTGATGGTGTCTGGCATGGAGCCGTACATTCCTCACTCCTTTTCTCGTCCTAAACCTTCTAAACCTTGGTTTAACACAGCTTGTTCTCGTGCTATACATGATAGAGAGGTGGCCCACAAAAGGTACTTAAGCCTTCCATCACCAGAATCTCATGCACTTTATATTTCTGCCCGGAACCATGCCAAGTCTGTTCTCCAACTACCCAAAAACTCCTTCATTACCAGAAAATGTCAAAACATTTCAAGATCTAACTCCCCTCGTGATATCTGGCATCTAGCCAAAAATATCTCCAATAACTTTGCTTCTTCTTCTTTCCCTCCTCTATTTCAACCAGATGGCACCACTGCTATCACATCTATTTCTAAAGCTGAACTCTTCGCTCAAACCTTTGCTAAAAACACTACCTTGGACGATTCTGGGCTTTTTCCTCCCTCTCCTCTACCCTCTGACTACTCCATGCCACGTATTAAAATTCTTCGGAATGATGTTTTCCATGCCCTCGCTGGCCTAAACCCTCGGAAGTCTTATAGACCTGATGGGGTCACTCCTATTGTTCTCCGAAACTGTGCCTCCGTGCTTACACCTTGCCTAGTCAAACTCTTTCAGCTCTGTCTGTCAACATCTACCTTTCCTTCTTGCTGGAAGTTTGCCTACATTCAACCTGTTCCTAAAAAGGGTGACCGTTCTAATCCCTCAAACTACCGTCCTATTGCTTTAATTTCCTGCCTATCTAAAGTTTTTGAATCTATCCTCAACAGGAAGATTCTTAAACATCTATCACTTGACAACCTTCTATCTGATCGCCAGTATGGGTTCCGTCAAGGCCGCTCTACTGGTGATCTTCTGGCTTTCCTTACTGAGTCTTGGTCATCCTCTTTTAGAAATTTTGGTGAAACTTTTGCTGTTGCCTTGGACATATCAAAAGCTTTTGATAGAGTCTGGCACAAAGCTTTGATTTCCAAACTACCTTCCTACGGTTTCTATCCTTCTCTCTGCAACTTCATCTCAAGTTTCCTTTCTGACCGTTCTATTGCTGCTGTGGTAGACGGTCACTGTTCTTCTCCTAAATCTATTAACGGTGGTGTTCCTCAGGGTTCTGTCCTGTCACCCACTCTCTTCTTATTATTCATTAATGATCTTCTAAACCAAACTTCTCGTCCAATCCACTCCTACGCTGATGATACCACCCTGCACTTTTCCACGTCTTTTCATAGACGTCCAACCCTTCAGCAGGTAAACATATCATGCAGGGAAGCCACAGAACGCTTGACTTCTGATCTTTCTAAAATTTCTGATTGGGGCAGAGCAAACTTGGTATTGTTCAATGCCTCAAAAACTCAATTCCTCCATCTATCAACTCGATACAACCTTCCAGACAACTATCTCCTCTTCTTCAATGACACTCAACTGTCCCCCTCTTCTACACTGAACATCCTCTGTCTGTCCCTTACTTATAATCTGAACTGGAAACTTCACATCTTATCTCTAGCTAAAACAGCTTCTATGAAGTTAGGCATTCTGAGACGTCTCCGCCAGTTTTTCTCACCACCCCCCCAGCTGCTAACTCTGTACAAGGGCCTTATCCGTCCATGTATGGAGTATGCTTCACATGTCTGGGGGGGTTCCACTCGTTCTGCTCTTCTAGACAGGGTGGAATCAAAAGCTTTTCGTCTCATCAACTCCTCTCCTCCAATTGACTGTCTCCAATCTCTCTCTCACCGCCGCAATGTTGCATATCTAGCTGTCTTCTACCGCTATTATCATGCTAACTGCTCTTCTGATCTTGCTAACTGCATGCCTCCCCTCCTCCTACGGCCTCACTGCACAAGACTTTCTTCTTTCTCTCACCCCTATTCTGTCCACCTCTCTAACGCAAGAGTTAACCAGTATTCTCAATCATTCATCCCTTTCTCTGGTAAACTCTGGAACTCCCTGCCTGCTTCTGTATTTCCACCTTCCTATGACTTGAATTCCTTCATGAGGGAGGTTTCAAGACACTTATTCATCAATTTTTGACCACTGCTTTGATTCTTTTATGGGACTGGCATTTCAGTGGGCATTTTTTTTTTATTAGATTTTTGTTGCCCTTGGCCAGTGTCCTTCCTACACGAAAAAAACACACACACACACACACACACACACACACACACACACACACACACACACACACACACACACACACATATATATATATATATATATATATATATATATATATATATATATATATATATATATATATATATATATATATATATATATATATATATATATATATATATATATATATATATATATATATATATAATGTTTTTTTTTTTTTTTTTTTTTTTTTTTTTTTTTTTTATGTAGGAAGGATACTGGCCAAGGGCAACAAAAATCTAATAAAAAAAATGCCCACTGAAATGCCAGTCCCTAAAAGGGTCAAAGCAGTGGTCAAAAATTGGTGGATAAGTGTCTTGAAACCTCCCTCTTGAAGGAATTCAAGTCATAGGAAGGTGGAAATACAGAAGCAGGCAAGGAGTTCCAGAGTTTACCAGAGAAAGGGATGAATGATTGAGAATACTGGTTAACTCTTGCGTTAGAGAGGTGGACAGAATAGGAGTGAGAGAAAGAAGAAAGTCTTGTGCGGCGAGGCCGCGGAAGGAGGGAAGGCATGCAGTTAGCAAGATCAGAAGAGCAGTTAGCATGAAAATAGCGGTAGAAGACAGCAAGAGATGCAACATTGCGGCGGTGAGAGAGAGGCTGAAGACAGTCAGTTAGAGGAGAGGAGTTGATGAGACGAAAAGCTTTTGATTCCACCCTGTCTAGAACAGCAGTATGAGTGGAACCCCCCCAGACATGTGAAGCATACTCCATACATGGACGGATAAGGCCCTTGTACAGAGTTAGCAGCTGGGGGGGTGAGAAAAACTGGCGGAGACGTCTCAGAACACCTAACTTCATAGAAGCCGTTTTAGCTAGAGATGAGATGTGAAGTTTCCAGTTCAGATTATAAGTAAAGGACAGACCGAGGATGTTCAGTGTAGAAGAGGGGGACAGTTGAGTGTCATTGAAGAAGAGGGGATAGTTGTCTGGAAGATTGTGTCGAGTTGATAGATGAAGGAATTGAGTTTTTGAGGCATTGAACAATACCAAGTTTGCTCTGCCCCAATCAGAAATTTTAGAAAGATCAGAAGTCAGGCGTTCTGTGGCTTCCCTGCGTGATATGTTTACCTCCTGAAGGGTTGGACGTCTATGAAAAGACGTGGAAAAGTGCAGGGTGGTATCATCAGCATAGGAGTGGATAGGACAAGAAGTTTGGTTTAGAAGATCATTAATGAATAATAAGAAGAGAGTGGGTGACAGGACAGAACCCTGAGGAACACCACAGTTAATAGATTTAGGAGAAGAACAGTGACCGTCTACCACAGCAGCAATAGAACGGTCAGAAAGGAAACTTGAGATGAAGTTACAGAGAGAAGGATAGAAACCGTAGGAGGGTAGTTTGGAAATCAAAGCTTTGTGCCAGACTCTATCAAAGGCTTTTGATATGTCCAAGGCAACAGCAAAAGTTTCACCAAAGTCTCTAAAAGAGGATGACCAAGACTCAGTAAGGAAAGCCAGAAGATCACCAGTAGAGCGTCCTTGACGGAACCCATACTGGCGATCAGATAGAAGGTTGTGAAGTGATAGATGTTTAAGAATCTTCCAGTTGAGGATAGATTCAAAAACTTTAGATAAGCAGGAAATTAAAGCAATAGGACGGTAGTTTGAGGGATTAGAGCGGTCACCCTTTTTAGGAACAGGTTGAATGTAGGCAAACTTCCAGCAAGAAGGAAAGGTAGATGTTGACAGACAGAGCTGAAAGAGTTTGACTAGGCAAGGTGCAAGCACGGAGGCACAGTTTCGGAGAACAATAAGGGGGACCCCATCAGGTCCATAAGCCTTCTGAGGGTTTAGGCCAGCGAGGGCATGGAAAACATCATTACGAAGAATTTTAATACGAGGCATGAAGTAGTCAGAGGGTGGAGGAGAAGGAGGAACAAGCCCAGAATCGTCCAAGGTAGAGTTTTTAGCAAAGGTTTGAGCAAAGAGTTCAGCTTTAGAAATAGATGTGATAGCAGTGGTGCCATCTGGTTGAAGTAGAGGAGGGAAAGAAGAAGAAGCAAAGTTATTGGAGATATTTTTGGCTAGATGCCAGAAATCACGAGGGGAGTTAGATCTTGAAAGGTTTTGACATTTTCTGTTAATGAAGGAGTTTTTGGCTAGTTGGAGAACAGACTTGGCATGGTTCCGGGCAGAAATATAAAGTGCATGAGATTCTGGTGAAGGAAGGCTTAAGTACCTTTTGTGGGCCACCTCTCTATCATGTATAGCACGAGAACAAGCTGTGTTAAACCAAGGTTTAGAAGGTTTAGGACGAGAAAAAGAGTGAGGAATGTACGCCTCCATGCCAGACACTATCACCTCTGTTATGCGCTCAGCACACAAAGACGGGTCTCTGACACGGAAGCAGTAGTCATTCCAAGGAAAATCAGCAAAATACCGCCTCAGGTCCCCCCAACTAGCAGAGGCAAAACGCCAGAGGCACCTTCGCTTAGGGGGATCCTGAGGAGGGATTGGAGTGATAGGACAAGATAAAGATATGAGATTGTGATCGGAGGAGCCCAACGGAGAAGAAAGGGTGACAGCATAAGCAGAAGGATTAGAGGTCAGGAAAAGGTCAAGAATGTTGGGCGTATCTCCAAGACGGTCAGGAATACGAGTAGGGTGTTGCACCAATTGCTCTAGGTCATGGAGGATAGCAAAGTTGTAGGCTAGTTCACCAGGATGGTCAGTGAAGGGAGAGGAAAGCCAAAGCTGGTGGTGAACATTGAAGTCTCCAAGAATGGAGATCTCTGCAAAAGGGAAGAGGGTCAGAATGTGCTCCACTTTGGAAGTTAAGTAGTCAAAGAATTTCTTATAGTCAGAGGAGTTAGGAGAGAGGTATACAGCACAGATAGATTTAGTATGAGAATGACTCTGTAGTCGAAGCCAGATGGTGGAAAACTCGGAAGATTCAAGAGCGTGGGCACGAGAGCAGGTTAAGTCATTGCGCACATAAACGCAGCATCCAGCTTTGGATCGAAAATGAGGATAGAGAAAGTAGGACGGAACAGAAAAGGGGCTACTGTCAGTTGCCTCAGACACCTGAGTTTCAGTGAGGAAAAGAAGATGAGGTTTAGAAGAGGAGAGGTGGTGTTCTACAGATTGAAAATTAGATCTTAGACCGCGAATGTTGCAGAAGTTAATGAAGAAAAAGTTGAGGGGGGTGTCAAGACACTTACGGTCGTCGACGGAAAGGCAGTCTGACCTGGGGACATTTATGGTCCCCTCCCCAGATGGGGACTCCGAGGCTGGTGTAGGAGTCGCCATGATTTTAAAATTTTTTGAGTGAAGGGTGTGTGTGTTATTAGGTGCTTGTAGTTTTGTGTGGAGGAAGAGAGTTGTCTTTAGAGGGCAGGCTGTGACTGCCCCCTTGTGTTGTGAGACACAAAGGGAAACGTTCAGTGAGGTCACAGCTGGGTTTAATGATAAGTTCACAGCACCCCCTGAACAGTGCTTTAGACCTCACTGGGAGTAATTATCGTTTCGGCAGGTGTCTACTGCCATTCTCACGGCTGGCTCTTGTTTGAGTCAGCCTCCCTAAGCCAGCTGCTTTGTGAGCTTAGTGCAGGGCACAATTACAACGAATCCAGTCATCTGCTGGTCATCTACAACTATCCAATCTCTGAGGTCGCCATTCGGTTTCACTCACCGATCGAGAAGGAAATATAACAGTCGCTAATTTAATCCTCAAAGCTGGAAAGAAACAATAATCCACGTTCTAGAGGGACAGACAGTACAGACGATACACACATTGAGGTATACCTCACTGGACAATCGCCCACGTCCACCAAAGAATTAAGAGTTCTGCTTATAATATATCTATTAGCTTCCATAATTATATATCTACGATTTTCCAAAAGACAGACTATCTCTTACATAACTAGTGGAAATCTGGGAAGAATGTAGACACCTGTAGCCTAGAACAAATTATGGTATAATCCTCTAATTCCAAGCAAGAACAGCCGTGAGCCCGGACATTCGTAGCATCTGACAAACACCCAACACACAGACATACACGATAGAACCATGACAAGAGACTGCACTTAGCCAAGAACAGAGGGGTAAGGATGGAGCCTGCTCCCGTCAAAATGGAATGACACAAAAATGCAGTACTGTACACGGAGTCCCTTCTGTGCACAGGAGAATCCAGAATTTGAGCCAAATACTTTTCTGTCGTTAAATATCAGGCTTCCAACAGATTTTAGCATCCCACAGGGCTTTATATGGTATACAATAAAAATAATATTAATAGGCGTTATACAGAAAACACACCCTAAATCATAAAGGATATAACCCTCCCTAAAGTACGCGTTCGCCTGGACTCTCAACAACACTCACCTCTTCTTTCTCTCTCGGATATCACTGACTACTGATAGGGCTGGGCGGAAACCGGTTCTGGGATCGGTTCCGACGGTTCCGCTAGGCCTTGCTTGGAATCGGTTCCAAGACCTTGGTGTCCGTTCCGCCTTAACGGTTCCTCGTGAGTACTGATGGCTGATGCTCATGAGTTACAAATCACAAACAGTTATGCAGTGTTTGAAATAATATATAATCATGAATATTATTCAGGAAGTTTTGCAAATGGTAACTGCAAATGAACGAAATGGAGTGTAAAGGAATGATACATGAATAGCATCCCTTCATCCAGTATTCAAAGGAATCACATGAATGATATGAAAATATTTCGTTCATGATGGCCAATAGTATGCACCAATTTAGTGTTGCCATATGCATAATAGTTTCTTAACACTCTGATTGGTAGATGTCCTGCGACGTCATGACAGGGTATAAATAGTAGTGAGTGAGAAATATTGAAGTATAGTAAGAGGTAACACACTGTTACCTCTTATTATACTTCAATATTTCTCACTATATCCTTCTTCTATCCCCACTCTTACTTCGCTTCACCCCACTTTTCTAAAAAGAAAGAAGAAGGACTAGCCCACACACTGTTACCTATTACTATACTTCAATATTTCTCACTATATCCTTCTTCTATCCCCACTCTTACTTCACTTCACCCAACTCTTCTCTCGTATTCGTTCGTTCGTTCGTTCGACTAGCTCATGACTCGGACCCTGGCAGCGAAGAAGGGTAGACATTTCCCGCTCCTCCTCATGGCTCTTCACTCGCAGCGCGAGTTTGGGGACTTAGCCTCTGTTATAGAGGAAGGATTTTTCAGGAGTTTTCCGTGTTTTGCTACTTTGTGGACTCTGTTTCTTTTCGCTGCCACTCGCTCAGCGAGAATGGGACTTGGTCCCAGGTATTGAAGATTTGTTTTTTTAACAATGTTTTCGCCACTCTGTGGACTTTGTTTTTTTTTAGATCCCAAGGACGACGACTTGACTTTTTGCCCGGTGCTTGACCGGTACGAAGCCGATACCCTGAAGGATTGCAGTTCAGGGCAATCCATGAGGGGGTCCTGTAGTCAGGACAGTTATAGGAAAGCAAGCACTGGGCCACAGGGAACTGATAGACAGGTTTAGAAGACCCTCACTGGGCAGCAGTCTTGCAACCTTTATGAAAGACTGTTGTAGATACTATGCATAATGACCAGAATTAAAATAAAATGTAGAGGATCCCCTGACAGCAGTAGGAAGTTAAAATCTGGTGTAGCAATAAAGTTCACGTTACAAGAGTATTCACTGCTAACGACAGCTTCAGTGTGTTAGCTTTTAATGAAGAACATGGTGACAAAATCTTTACTAGACCAATCAAGAGCAGCCTGGATGAGGAAGGGTTTAACCCACTGATGCCTGCTGAGCTAAAGGTAAAGAAGTGTCATCCTAACCAGAGTTGATGAAGTGATATATGAAAAGAACAAAGATGAAATTGGAGAGGAACTGAGGGCAAAAAACATCTGGATACAGGATGAACTTGATTCTATATAAAAATTTCCTAACTCTAACACGATAAAACTTACTTTCTCACAAACCTCCTTTGCTAAAAAATGTACCGAAACAGGATTGCGTGCATTCAGTATAAGTATACTACCCCATGAGATCAGACAGAAAACTTACATATCTATGAAGTGCTGCATGCACTGTTACCAACTTGAGGATCATAACACCAGAGAGTGTCCTAAAAAATCGAGAGCATAGAGTATATTCGGAATGTAGTACTGAAGACCATGTATGGTACGAATGTAAAGAAAGAAACAAATGCCTCAGTTATAATGAAGAGCACTCAACTCTGGCAATAAAATGCCCAAAGAGGAAAATTATTTAGAAGGAGAAAAGGAAGGAAGAGATAGAAAGACAAAAAAATGAGTTTTTTTAGAAATCACTCGAGTCCAAACTAGTATTGCTGCTCATACGAAAACACCATTTTACTTTGTACCAAAGATAACTAGGGAAGAAACTTTAAAGATTAATATTTGCGTGGCACATGCCCAGTATAAAAACTTAGAAAAACCAGGAACCTATGGTGAAGAATTAAATAAAATACTAACAGCAAACAACCTGCCAAATATAATAATCCCTGACATATAATAATAATAATAATAATAATAATAATAATAATAATAATAATAATAATAATAATAAAAATAATAATCCAACATAACGTTATGAACTGGAAAACTAACAGATATTTCCTAATTAACAATTACCTAAAAGTTTTGCCAGATCTAATTTTAACAAATAGTCATGGGTTAAAATCCACCGAGTCATTTAAAATACCAGGATATAAAATTCATGAACTTAATTACAGCGAAAATATTGCAGAAGGATCAGCAATATCAGTTAAACATAACATTCAATATAAACTTTATGACGATTATGACACTGACGTGTTAGCTGTAGAAATTGAAACCAACCTTGGTCCTATAATTATTTCCACAACGTATTTACCACCAAGACGACCCTATTTGCCATTCATAGACATTTATAGACTTCTAAATAATAGCATTCCATCATATTTAATTGGCGATTTCAATGGAAGACACACACATTTTGGAAATAAAGATAATAATACACTTCGGAAAAGTTTGGTAAATTTAATAAATCAAGGAAAAATGATGCACCTTGGACCTTATTTTTCAACATTTATAGGTAATAATTATGCCACAACCCCTGACAAAATATTTTCCAATAAACATCATTACCTAAATTGCATATCTGATCCTAGGGAATTAACTACATCCGATCATATTCCTATAATTCGAAAATTATCCACAAAGCCATTTATAACTGATACACCACAAATATATAAAACAAGTAAAACAAATTGGGAATTATTTAAAGAAACAATATGTAAAAATATAAATCTAAAAGATTTAAATGAATGTAGCACAGAAAAACTTGAACAGGCAACAGAAGAATGGATGGAAGTATTAAAACAGGCAATGGACAAAGCAATTCCAAAAAGTAATCATAAATTCATTTATCAATTAATAGTTACCCCAGAAATAAGAAATTTAGAAAACCAATTTAGAACGCTAAAACAAAATGGTCTAATTAATGGATGGACGAATGACTGCTATAGAGAGTATATTAGAATACGGTATGAATTAAGAGAAAGATGTAAGGAGAATTATAATCAAAATTTGGAAGATAAAGTCACTGACTTAATTACAGTAAGAATAGTAAAGAATTATGGAACAAATTTAAAACATTAAAAGGTAAATAAGTAATACACACTAATTACATGAAAGACTCTCAGGGGAACAAATACTATACAGATAAAGAAAAATGTGAATTAATGGAAAGAACTTGGAGGGATATTTTTAGAATTACTGAAGATGAAGAAGACAAATTTGACAAAAAACCTTTCTGACCATATAGATGCTTATATAAATGTAGATTTAGAAAGAGTTTCTTCATTCCCTACATCAAATTTAAGTAGACTAAGCAACGAAAACTATTACATAAGGGAAATTGATAAAGATGAAATAAAAAGCTTTATACGGAAGTTTAAAAATAAGGTACCGGGTTCCTCTAAAATCAACAGACTGATACTAGAAAATATTCCAGATAAAGCTATAGATCAACTAAAATATATATTTAATGCTTGCTATTCAGCGGGGTACTTTCCACGAGCATTTAAATCAGCTGTAATAAAATTCATTCCTAAAAAAAGACAAACCACCAATACAACCAATTAATTACCAACCAATTTCGCTATTGGAAGTACCAGGGAAAGTGTTTCAGCAAATAATACAAGGAAGATTAAATTGTTTTATATCAGAGAATAATATAATACAAGAAAGGCAACATGGTTTCAGAGCATACAAAGTTACTCATACAGCTATAGCTACAACCTATGAAACTATAGCTAATGCACTTGCAAACAAACACCAAGTCTATGTAATATTGAGACGTTGTTAAGGTGTGGCATAATGAATTGAAATATAAGTTACTACGATTAAGAATGCCCACCATTTTAGAGAAGACCTTATGCAATCTTTTGAATAATAAAATAGCTAAAATTGTAATTGACAAAGATAACAGCAATGAAATAGAACTAAAAAGTGGCGTACTACAAGGGAGTGTTCTCTTCCCTATACTCTATTAACTTTATACCAATGACTTACCTCCAGCAGGGCCTGGCTGCTTAGACACGGTATTTGCAGATGACATCACTCAAGTCATTATGTCACCTAGTAAATCCAAAGCAATGATTAAAATAAAGGTTGAAAGGGAAATTGAAAGAATAAACAAATATGAAAGAACATGGAAAATTCAAACCAGTGAAGAGAAATTTAAAATCATACCCATTGCTCAATATAAAACTATTAAAATAAAAGTAAACGGAAAAGAAATCGACATTTGTAAACAAGGAAAATTTCTAGGATCAAAATTGCAAAGCACGGGAATGATCTGCTTAGCATTAAAAACAAAGGATACGCAGCCCTTACTAATTTAAGAAGATTTCGAAATTTATCACCTAAAGCTAAAACTATATTAGTAAAAACACTCTTAATACCAATCTTGGAATATCCACCCATCCCAATATGTGCAACATTCCTCACGCAAAAAAGAAATATACAAACAGTTTTAAACAAAGCATTAAAATTTATAAACTGTAACAAAGACAATGAAGCGACTGTGGAAGAACTACATATAAAATACAACATTACTCCATTGAATATCTCAATCGATCTAAGAGCTAAAAAGACTTGGGAAGCTGTTAGAGTAAGAGAACCTGAACACTATAACAAATTAACGATAAACTACGATTGAGAACACACATGGTTCCCTAAAACAAGTAAAATAATACGTCAAGATACACCTAAGGCATTAATTACCAGGCAACGTTTATTTTGTTCAGTCTTTCCACAGAAATGCCAGACCAGGAGGAGGACAGAGAGAGACTACATTCTACATCCTGATCCTTACTCCCTATGCTTCTTCTAAACCAACATAATAACTAACTAATCTAACCACTAATATGAATATAAGTAGCTTATACCTAAAAACAATAAAAGTCAACACCAAATACTATCCAATTACTAAAGCAATGAATGTACAAACAAGATGAAGACCTAATGGTAACACAAGTGACCTAACATCAACCATCTCTACTTTCTAGGATTAGGGTCAGTGGGGTCAGAGTCTTGGACACGTAACGAACAATGTCTTATATATTTATTTATTATTTATTTATTTATTTATTTATTTATTTATTTTTATTTTTATTTTTTTTCATCTTTCTAGGGTCAGTGTGGTCAGTGCCGTTGTATCGAACAACGCCACACTTTTTATAAGTGTGGGTCAATGGGGTCAGTACCCCCCCACCCACTTTGTGAGGAAGACTCATAATGAACAACGCTTAATCCTGGCAAAGTGGAATGTTGGATTTGAAGATTTTTTATTATTATTATTCAAGTTACTATTTCATTTATCACACCATCTAATGTATATGAAGATGTAAATACCGTAATCTCGGGGTTGCAGCACCAGCAGTCATAATTATTGGGATTTAGCTGTCTTCCTTTTGAGGAAATCCGTCTCAATGAAGATAAACACAAGGGAAAAAAGCATACAAACTCCCTCTCTCTCTCTCTCTCTCTCTCTCTCTCTCTCTCTCTCTCTCTCTCTCTCTCTCTCTCTCTCTCTCTCTCTCTCTCTCTCGCACAGTGAGACAGGTTCACCTTTCTCAAAAGTCAATGTCATAGGGAGAGCTGTCGTTCTGCTGGTGCAGTTGCAACTTACTGAGTTGTAAGCATGAATGAGTGAACGAATGTCGGGCGAATGTCTGTCTGATTACTCTATAGGCACTTATATATAAGTGTGACTCAACATATGGGAACAAAAGGAAGTATGAAAATTTAATTTGGGAAGGAGAGTAACTATATGCTCGGTGAACAGGGAGGTACTTACCGAACCTCAAGCATCTGCTGCATTTTCCCGCTCTCCCCTCTTTCTTTTCATCTTCTTTGCACGTATCTTCCTCCTTCGGTCTTTGCTATTTGCGCAGATCATAGCAATATATATATATATATATATATATATATATATATATATATATATATATATATATATATATATATATATATATATATATATATATATATATATATATATATATATATATATATATATATATATATATATATATATATATATATATATATATATATATATATATATATATATATATATATATATATATATATATATATATATATATATATATATATATATATATATATATATATATATATATATATATATATATATATATATATATATATATATATATATATATATATATATATATATATATATATATATATATATATATATATATATATATATATATATATATATATATATATATATATATATATATGGTCTTAACAAACCTCTTCAAGTATCTCTTTCCACCACAGACCGATAGAGCTAAGGGCAAGAATGATGTGCGTATGAGTGTGTGGTGCTTTGTCTTTGCTACCCCGTGTGGGATTGCACTGGTATATAGGTAGACTGATAGATAAATAAATATCAAATAATAATAATAATAATAATAATAATAATAATAATAATAATAATAATAATAATAATAATAATAATAGTAATAATAATAATAATAACAATAATAATAGTAATAATAGTAATAATAAATTGTTATTATTATTGTTATTATTATTATTATTATTATTATTATTATTATTATTATTATTATTATTATTATTATTGTTATTATTACTACCATCATCATCATCTTAGATCTAAGCCATATTTTCTTTCAGTTTTTGAGATATTATAAACTCCCTCATTTATTTATTTATTTATTATTATTATTTCTTTTTTAGCATATCATACGCGAGATTGATTATGGGAGTTGATTTCTGGAAATGGGTGAGATACTTATGAAAAAGAAGGATAATATTTTTTAAGAGTTGAAACATCTCGAGTTTCAGTTTTTCGCTTCCTGTAGAGTGCTTAGTTTTAACACTCTTGTGATTTATTTTATTATTATTAATATTATTTTTCTTTTTATGTGAGAGGGGCACCAACCAAGGCCAATAAAATATAGAAAAAAAGGCCCACTGAGATACCACTCCCCACAAAATGTCAGAAACGATCATCAGATAAAGAAGTCTTGAAAACTTCCCCTTGAAAGAGTGCAAGACATAAGAAAGAGGAAAAAAACAAGAGGAGGCCGGAAATGGGATGAATATCTGAAAATACTGGTTAACTCTGAAATTAGAGAGGTGGACAGAACAGGGGTGACATAAAGTACAAAGTCTTGTACAGAGAAACTGCGGGAGGAGGGGAGGCGTGCAGTTCGCAAGATCAGAACAGCTAGAGTGGAAATAGCGGAAGAAGATAGTAAGAGATACAATACTGTGCTGATGAGAGAGACTTAGAGGAGAGGAGTTGATTTTTTTCTTTTTTTTTAATGTAGAAGGGACACTGACCAAGGGCAACAAAAATCCAAGAAAATAAAAACCCACTGAGATGCCAGTCCCAGAACAGGGTCCAAAGCGGCAGTCAAAAATTGAATAATAAGTTTCTTGAAACCCCTCTCTTCAAGGACTTCAAGTCATAGGAAGGTGGAAATACAGAAGCAGGCAGGGAGTTCCAGAGTTCCAGAAAGGGATGAATGATTGAGAATGCTGGTTAACTCTTGTATTTGAGAGGTGGACAGATTAGTGGTGAAAGAAGAAAGTCTTGCGCAGCTAGACCGCGAGAGGAGTGTAGGCATGTAGTTAGCAAGATCAGAAGAGCAGTTAGCATGAAAATAGCGGTAGAAGGTAGCTAGAGATACAACATTGCGGCGATGAGAGAGAGGCTGAAGACAGTCAGTTAGAGGAGAGGAGATGATGAGAAGAGAAGCTTGTGAATCCATCGTGTCTAGAAAAGCCTATGAGTGGAATCCCCCCCCCCCCGACCTGTGAAGCATATTCCATACATGGACGGATAAGGTCCTTGTACAGAGTTAGTAGCTGGGGGGGTGAGAAAAACTGGCGGAGACGTCTCAGAAAGCCTAACATCATAGAAGCTGCTTTAGCTGTAGATAAGATGTGAAGTTTCCAGTTTAGATTGTAAGAAAAGGACAGACCGAGGATGTTCAGTATAGAAGAAAGGGACAGTTGAGTGTCACTGAAGAAGAGGGGATAGTTGTCTGGAAGGTTGTGTCGAGTTGACAGATGGAGGAATTGAGTTTTTTGAGGCACTGAACAATACCAAGTTTGCTCTGCCCCAATCAGAAATATTAGAAAGATCAGAAGTTAGGTGTTCTGTGGCTTCCCTGTGTGAAATATTTACTTCCTTAAGGGTTAAACGTCTATGACGTGGAAAAGTGCAGGGTGGTATCATCAGCGTAGGAGTGATAAGACGAGAAATTTGGTTAAGAATAATAAGAAGAGAGTTGGTGACAGGACAGAACCCTGACTGTTAATCCACTGTTAATAGACATAAGAGAAAAACAGTGACCACAGCAGCAATAGAACGGTCAGAAAGGAAACTTGAAATGAAGTTAAAGAGAGAAGGAGGGTAGTTTGGAAATCAAAGCTTTGTGACAGACTCTGTCAAAAGCTCTGAATATGTTCAAGGCAACAGCAAAAGTTTCACCAAAATCTCTAAAAGAGGATGACCAAAACTCAGTAAGGAAAGCCAGAAGATCACCAGTAGAGTGGGCTTGACAGAACCCATAATGGCGATGAGATAGAAGGTTGTGAAGTGATAGATGTTTAAGAACCTTCCTGTTGAGGATAGATTTAAAAACTTTAGATAGGCAGGAAATAAAAGCAATAGGATAGTAATTTGAGGGATTACAACGGTTACTTTTTTTTAGAAACAGGCTGAATGTAGGCAAACTTCCAGCAAGAAGGAAAGGTAGATGTTGACAGAGTTGAAAGAGTTTGAATAGGCAAGGTGCAAGCACAGATACGCAGTTTCAGGGAACAATAGGAAGAATCCCATCAGGTCCATAAGACTTCCGAGGGTTAATGCCAACAAGGGCATGGAAAACATTACTGCGAAGAATTTTAATAGGTAGCATGAAGAAATCTGAGGGTGGAGGAGAAGAAGGAATAAGGCCTAATCGTGCAAAGTATAGTTTTTAGCAAAGGTATGAGCGAAGAGTTCAGCTTTAGCAAAGTACAGTTTTTAGCAAAGGTCTGAGCGAAGAGTTCAGCTTCCCCTAAAGAGGGGAAAGAAGAAGTAAAGTTATTGGAGATATTTTTTGGCTAGATGCCAGAAGTCCCGAGGGGAGTTAGATCTTGAGAGATTTTGACACTTTCTATCAGTGAAGGAGTTTTTGGTTACTTGGAAAACAGAGTTGGCATGGTTCCGGGCAGAAATGTAATGCGCATGAGATTCTGGTGATGGAAGGCTCAAGTACCTTTTGTGGGCCATCTCTCTATCATGTATAGCACGAAAACAACCTGTGTTAAACCAAAGTTTGGAAGGTGTAGGTCGAGAGAAAGAGTGAGGAATGTACGCCTCCATGCCAGACTATTACCTCTGTTATGCGCTCGGCACACAGAGACGGGTCTCTGACACGGAAGCAGTAGTCATTCCAAGGAAAATCAGCAAAATACCTCCTCAGAACCCCCCAACTAGCAAAGGGAAAACGCCAGAGGCACCTCCGCTTAGAGGGATCCTGAGAAGGGATTGGAGCGATAGTACAAGATACAGATATGAGATTGTGATCGGAGGAGCCCAACGGAGAAGAGAGGATGACAGCATAAGCAGAAGGATCAGAGATTTTGAAAAGGTCAGGAATATGAACAGCGTGTCGCACCAATTGCTCTAGGTCGTGGAGGATAGCAAAGTTGAAGGCTAGTTCACCAGGATGGTCAGTGAAGGGAAAAGAAAGTTAAACCTGGTGATGAACATTGAAGTCTCCAAGAATGGAGATTTCCACAAAAGGGAAGAGAGTCAGAATGTGCTCCACTTTGGAAGTTAAGTAGTCAAAGGATTTCTTATAGCCAGAGAAGTTAGGTGAGTGGTGTACAGCACAGATAAATTTAGTTTGAGAGTGACTCTATAGTTGTACCCAGGTGGTGGAAAACTCGGAAGATTCAAGAGGGTGGATACGAAAACAAGTTAAGTCATTGCGCACATAAACTCAACATCCAGCTTTTGATTAAAAATGAGGATAGAGAAAATAGGAGGGAACAGGAAAGGAACTACTTTCAGTTCCCTCATATACCTGTGTTTCAGTGAGGAAAAGATGATGTTTAGTAGAGAGGTGTTCTACATATTGAAAATTAGATCTAAGAACGCGAATGTTGCAGAATTTAATGCAGAAAAAGGTTGGGGAGGGGGGAGGTATCAAGGCACTTAGGGTCGATATCAGAAGAGCAGTCCGACCTGGGGACATTTGTGGTCCCCTACTCAGATGGGGATCCCGAAGTTGGTGTAGGAGTCGCCATGATAATTTTGAATTTTGAGTGAAGTGTGTAATAATAATAATAATAATAAACGGTTTATTCTTTAGGCAGTCAACAAACTGAAAATGTGTGTGTGTGTGTGTGTGTGTGTGTGTAATTAAGTGCTTGCAGTTTTGTGTGGAGGAAGAAAGTTGTCTTTAGAGGGCAGGCTGTGATTACCCCCTTGTGTTATGAGACACAAAGGAAAACGTTCAGTGAGGTCACAGCTGGATTTAATAAGTTCACAGCACCTCCTGATCCAGTGTTTTAGACCTAACTGGGAGTAATTATCGTTTCGGCAGGTACTTACTAGCTCCTCCTTGTAGATTAAATGAAATAGTTTTGATTGCACCGTCTAGAAAACTTGGAAGAGTGGAACCTCCGCATACATGTGAAGCATACTCTATACATGGACTGGCAAGGATCATGTAGAGTTAACATTTGGAGGGGACGGGGAGAAAAAAAAATGGCGGTGACGATTCAGAACGCATAACTTCATAGAAACTATTTTAGCCAGAGATAAAATGAGAAGTTTCTAGTTCAGACCAAGGATGTTCAAAGCAGAAGGGGACAGTTGAGTGTCATTGAAGACAATTGAATAGTTATCTGGAAGGTTGCGTAGACTTGAAAAATTGAAAATTTAAGTTTTTGAGACATTAAAAAATACCAAGTTAATTTTGCATAAATCAGAAATTTTAGAGGTCAGAAGTCAGGTTTTCTGTGGCTTCCCTGCTTGAGCTGTTTAATTCCTGAAGAGTTGGACGTCGATGAAAAGACGTGGAAAAGAGTGAGTTTATGGTCTTGGAAACTATCTTCTCGTGTTTACTCAGTTATTTTAAGATTGCCCAGGCACATTCCACATTATGTGTGTGTGTGTGTGTGTGTGTGTGTGTGTGTGTATAGGGAAGGTAGCACATATGCTGTACAGGTGCTTCATAAATGATGGGACCAAACCCATTGTTTTGTTGTTGTTTTTCTCAGCGCGGGAAGGAATGACCTTGTTAAGGTCAGGAGTGAAGAGTTGTTTAGGAATTGAAATTGTGAAATTACGTACACATTAAAATGGAGAAAACTTTTGGAAGCAAAAATACTAGTAAAATATCTGACTTGGGAGCAGATTTTAAGGGTTTATGAAGGTATCTCCAAAGGGGATTTCAGTCAGTAGAAGGGCATTGGGTGGAGGGGAGGTGAGGGAGATAAGGCAAGGTGAGGGAGGTGAAGTAAGGTGTCGGGATGGAGGGCAGGAGGAGAAATGGGCGGATGAGTAGGAGAGGTTAAGAGAGGGGAAGATATGCTAGGGTGCGAGTTTGAGGTTGGCGGGTCAGGTTGCGCTGAGATGGCTGAGATGAAGTCGAGGTGGGTAGAAGATAGAGTAGAGACAATGGAAGGGGTGGACATGGGGGAATTT
Source organism: Scylla paramamosain (assembly GCF_035594125.1). Lineage (NCBI taxonomy): Eukaryota > Metazoa > Arthropoda > Malacostraca > Decapoda > Portunidae > Scylla > Scylla paramamosain. The sequence continues at coordinate 836,588 of NC_087179.1, forward strand.
TTATTTTTTTTTCTTTTATGTAGGAGGGCCACAAAAAAGTGGAACAAAACTATAAGAAAAAAAAAAACGATCAACTAGGTACCGGTCCCCGAAGACAGTCAAAAGCGGTCATCAAAATTTAAAGGATAAATGTCTTCAAACCTCCCTCTTGAAAGAGTACAAGTCATAGAAATGAGGATATTCAGAAGCAGACAGGGAGTTCCAGAGTTTACCAGTGAAAGGGATAAATGATTGAAAAATGCTGGTTAACTCTTGCATTAGAGAGGTGGACAGAATAGGGGTGAGAGAAAGAAGAAAATCTCGCGTATCTAGGCCGCTGTAGGAGGGTAAGAATACAGTTAGTAAAATCAGAAGAGCAGTTAGCATAAAAATAGTGTTAGAGGTAAAAGATAGCAAGAGATACATCATTGCGGCGATGTGAAAGAGGTTGAAGACAGTCATCTAGAGGAGAGGAGTTGATAAGACGAAAAAACTTTTGATTCCGTCCTGTCTAAAAGAGCGGTATGAATGGAACCCGCCCATACATGTGAAGCATACTCCATAGCTGGATTGGTAAATAAGAAAAACTGGCGAAGACGACTCAATTTCATAGAAATTGTTTTAGCTAGACTTGAGATGTGGAGTTTCCAGTTTAGATTTTAAGTACAGGACAGGCCGAAGAAGTTTAGTTTACAAGGGGACAGTTGAGAGTCAGTGAAGTTGTGCAGAATTGATAGATGGAGGAAATGAGTTTTTGAGGCACTGAATGATACTAAGTTTGCTCTGCCCGAAACAGAAAGTTTAGAAAGATCAGAAGTTAGGCGTTCTGTGGCTTCCTTGCGTGAAATGTTTACTTCCTGAATGGTTGGACGTATACGAAAAGACGTGGAAGAGTGGAGGAGTGTACAGGGGAAATTATTTGAATACTAGGATGAGAGTGAGTGACAAGACAGAACTCTGAGGAACACCACCGTTAATAAACTTAGAAGAACAATGACCGTCTACCACAGCAGCAATAGAACGGCCAAAAAAGAAACTTGAGATAAAATTAAAGATAGAAGAAGAGAAGCAGTAGGAGGGTAGTTTGAATCAAAGCTTTGTGCCAGACTGTATGAAAAGCTTTTGATATGTCTAAGGCAACAGCAAAAATTTCATAAAAATCTCTAAAAGAGGATGACTAAGACTCAGTAAGAAAAGCTAGATCACTAGTAGAGCGGCCACGACGGGACCCACACTGTCTATTATATAAAAGGTTGTGAAGAAATAGATGTTTAAGAATCTTACTGTTGAGTACAGATTAAAAAAAGCTTTAGAGAGGCAAGAAATTAAAATAATAGAGCGGTAGTTTGAGGGATTAGAACGCTCACCCTTTTTAGGAATAGGTTGAATGTATGCAAACTCTCAAAAAGAATGAAAGGAAGATGTTGATAGACAGAGTTGGAAAAGTTTGACTAGGCAAGGTGCAACCACGGAGGCAATTCCAGAGAACAATATGAAAGACCACATCAGGTCCACAAGCCTTCCGAGGATTAGGGCCAGCGAGGACGTGGAAAACATTACTTCGAAGAAATTTAATGGGTACCACGAAGTAGTCGGAAGGTGGAGGAGAGCCCTCATTCATCCAAGGTGGAGTGTTTAGCAAAGGTCAGCTTTAGAAATAGATGAGATGGCAGTAGTGCTATCAGCTTGAAATAAGGAGGGAAAGATGAAGAAAAAAATTACTGGAGATGATTTTAGTTAAGTGCCAGAAATCACGAGGAGAATTAGATCTTGAAAGATTTTGACGCTTTGTATTAATGAAAGAGTCTTTGGCTAGTTGAAGAACAGACTTACAATGATTCCACAAATACAAAGTGCATGAGATTTAGGTGATGGAAGACTCAAGTACCTTTTGTGGACCACCTCTCTATCATGTATAGCACGAGAACAGTCTGTGTTAAACCAAGGTTTGGAAGGTTTAGGTCGAGAGAAAAAGTGAGGAATGTACGCCTCCATGCCAGACACTATCACATCGGTTATGCGGTCAGCACACAGAGAAGGGTCTCTGACACTGAAGCAGTAGTGATTCCAAGGAAAATCAGTATAATACTTTCTCAGGTCCCCTAAATCAGCAGAGGCAAAATGCTAGAGGCACTTCCGCTTTGGAAGATCCTGAGGAGGGATTGGAATGATAGCATAAGATAAGGTTATGATCGGAGGAGCCCTATGGAGAGGAAATGGTGACAGCATAAGCAGGATTAAAAGTTAAGAAAAGATTAAGAATGTTGGGTGTATATCCAAGACGGTCAGGAATATGAGTAGGGTGCTGCACCCATTCCTCTAGGTTATGAAGGATAGCAAAGTTAAATGCTAGTTCAGCAGGATGGTCAGTGAAGGAAGACGAAAGCCAAAGCTCGTGGTGAACATTGAAGTCTCCAAGAATGGAGATTTCCGCAAAAAGGAAAACAGTCAGAATGCGCTTCACTTTCGAAGTCAAGTAGTCAAAGTATTTTTAATAGTCAGAAGAATTAGGTGATAGATATACAGCTCCGGTAAATTTAGTTTCAGAATGACTCTGTAGTCGTAGTCAGATGGTGGGAAAATTCGGAAGATTCAAGAAAGTGGGCACGAGACGCAACATCCAGCTTTTGATTGAAAATGAGGATAGAGAAAGAACATAAGAACATAAGAAATAAGGGAAGCTGCAAGAAGCCACCAGGCTTACACGTGGCAGTCCCTGTATGAAATATACTCACATATTTTCACCTATCATCCCCATCCATAAATCCGTCTAATCTTCTCTTAAAGCTCCCTAATGTATTAGTACTAACAACTTGATTACTAAATCCATTCCATTTATCTACCACTCTATTTGAGAACCAATTTCTTTCTCTTTCTTAAACCTAAATTTTTCAAGGTTGAACCCGTTATTTCTTGTTCTGTCCTGGTTGCTGATCCTAAGAATTTTGCTTACATCCCCCTTGTTATAACCGTAATACCACTTACAGACTTCTCTCAGGTCCCCTTTTAACCTACGTCTCTCTAAAGAATGTAAATTAAACAACTTCAGTCTCGCCTCGTAAGGAATACTCCTCATCTCCTGTATCTTTTTAGTCATTCTCCCTTGTACTGATTCTAATAGAACTATATTCTTCCTGTAATGTGGGGACCAGAACTGCACAGCATAGTCTAGATGAGGTCTGACCAGCGCCAAATATAACTTTAATGATACTTCGGGTCTTTTACTTTTAACACTCCTAAAAATGAATCCTAATACTCTATTTGCTCTGTTTCTGACCTTCTATGCATTGCTTTCCTAGACGGAGTTCAGAGCTAACTATAACTCCTAAATTTTTTTTCGTACCCTGAACCTACCAGTTTCGTTGTTTATTGTGTACCTATTGTATGGGTTTTCTCTACCTACGCAAAGTACTTTGCATTTGTTGATATTAAACAGCATTTGCCATCTGTCCGTCCATCCGTTCATCCTATCTAAATCTGCCTGCAAGGCAATGACATCCCATTCTGACCTAATTAATCTACCTATCTTTGTGTCATCAGCAAATTTACTAACATCACCACTAATTCCCCTATCCAAGTCACTGATATATATTAAAAACAATTATGGTACTAATGCTGATCCCTGTGGCACTCCACTTAATTACCTGACCCCACTCGGATTTAGAGCCGTTTATTACAACTCTCTGTCGCATGTCGCTTAGCCATGACCATATCCAGCCTAACACCTTCCCGTCTATCCCGTGTGCCCTAATCTTTCACAAGAGCCTCTGATGGGGTACCTTGACAAACACTTTACTAAAGTCTAGATATAAGATGTCATAACTATTACCAGTATCTGCTGCCTCGTACACTTTACTGTAAAAACTTAACAAGTTCGTCAGGCAAGACTTCCCCTTCGTGAAGTCATGCTGTGACATTTATCAAGTTATGTTTGTCTAAATATTTCCTAATGTTCTTCGCTATTAATGGCTCCATTGTTTTACTTACAACAGAAGTTAAGCTGATAGGTCTATAATTAGACGTGAAACTTTTATCTCCTTTCTTAAAGATGGGTACTACATTAGCCTGCCTCCACATTACTGATACCTCACCTGACTCAAGAGATTTCCCAAAGACAGAAACTAACGGCTCACTAATAACCTATTTCCATTCCTTAAGTACTCTGGGATATATTTCATCTGGTCCTGGTGTCTTGAACTTTTTTAGCCTATCTATCTCCTGTTCCATTATCTCCTTAGTTATGGTAATATCTGTCAGCCTCTTATTCTCATCTGCTCTAAACATCTGTTCACTATTCAGCATATCCTGCATGTTTTCCCGGGTGAAGACAGTTAAAAAAAATACTCATTAAGAATTTTACTAATCTCCTCCCCAGAACTAACCAGCTCCCCATCCGCTGCTTTTAATGGAATTATAGCTCCCCTATTCTTCGTCATATATACCTGATAAAATCCCTTGGGGTCCGCCTTCGCCTGGCTGGCTACCTTTAATTCCTAATTGCTTTTAGCTTTCCTCATTATCCTCCTGACTGTTCTAACTAATTCATTATATTGTGGCCTTAAAACTTCTTCCCATGCCTTTAATCTCTTATCTGTACTTCTCTTCCTATATAGTGTTTTAACCTAACAGTCATCCATTTTGGATCATTTTTCTGTGATCTTATTGCTCTATAAGGGATGTTTGCTAACTGTCCTGTATGCAGTTTATCTACGAAATATTTATACAACTCATCTACACTTACTTCATCTAATCCTCTCATCTCGGCCCTTTCCATCCTCTCCACTCCATCTACTCGCCCGGACCTCACCTCTCCCATCTCAGCATGACCTAACCCTCCAACATATTCACACATATCTCTCCCTCTCTCCCTCCTCCGACCCTTCTGGACACTTCTTCTCTCCTCTTACCCTACACCCCTCACACCTCACCTCACCTCTCATCTTGCTTTATCTCTCTCAACTCCGTCCCGGATCTGACCTCACTCTGCGTCCATTGCCATTCGACTCCTTGGAGGTACCATTTTGATCCCTCAAAATCTGCTCACCTAAAGTCAGATATTTTACTAGTGTTTTTGCATCTAAAAGTTTCCTCCCACTTTAATTTGAAACCAATTTCCCAATCGTCACTGTTACCTAGCTGTCTTTCAACATTTACCTGCGTGACTGCTTCCTCTCTGTTAGTTAGAATTAAATCTAGAATATTGTTCTCCCCTGTGGGTTCTACGATTACAGGGTTTAAAAAATTATCCTGAATTACCTTAAGAAATTACTCTGCTTCCTTGTTATCCACCATCAGTCTCCAATCAATATTCCTAAAATTAAAATCTCCTACCACACATACCTGACTGTACCTACTCTATTTATTTCCTGCCATAGCGAGGTGTTAATTTCCTTTGAACTGTTCGGTGGCCTGTACACAAAACCCAGTACTACTGACTGTGATCCTTCCTTAATATCTAACTATATCTACTCTGTTTTGTTATCTGTTTTATTTTTACTATTAATACAACACTGTAATGTGTCCCTAACGTATAACGCGACGCCTCTCCTGTTTTCCCTGTCTATATAGAATAGTGTTTAACCATCTATCTTAACCTCTGGATTAAATACTTTTCCTGACATATCTAATCAAGTTTCTGTTAAAGCAATGGTATCAAGGTTCTCTACACACGCCATTCCTCTTAGCAAGTCCATTTTATTCAAAATACTTCTACAATTTGAGTAGTAAACACTTAAGCTATTTCTCACCTTAACTGACCTAGTTACCTTTATAGATATAAATAATTCGTCCTTCATTTCGACCTCACAACCCCTTCCTCCTTCCTGACTAACGAAAAAAGCGCAGGAGCGCAGTTAACTCCCCCTCGAGTGTTCCGGCCAAAACCCGAACACCGAACACAGAATAAATGCACTCCATCCCTGGCGTACAAGGTGTCCCTACCATAGAAGAAGTCCCAGTTGTCGATGAGCGTCCATCCTGAAAATAGGAGGGAACAGAAAAGGGGTTACTATCAGTTGGCTTAGACACCTGTGTTTCAGTGAGGAAAATAAGAGGTGGTGTTCAACAGATCAAATATTAGATCTAAGGTCGCAAATGCTGCAAAAATTAATGAGGAAAAAGTGGAGGGGGATGTCATTACGATCGATACCGGAAGAGCAGTTCGACCTGGGGACATTTTTCGTCTCCTCCCCACCCGGGGACTCCGAGGATTGTGTAGGATTCGCCATATTTGATTTAGAATTTTGAGTGAAGGGTGTGGGTGTAATTAGATGCGTGTAGTTTTGTGTGAAGGGAGAGAGTTGTCTTTAGGGTGCAGGTTGTGACTGCCCTCTTGTGTTCAATGTGTTGTGAGACACAAAGGGAAACGTTCAGTGAGGTCACAGCTTGGTTACTGACAAGTTCACACCACGCTCTGATCCAGTGTTTGAGACCTAGGGGAAGTAAATGTTGATGAGATGTATAAATATTTTGTTGATAGATTATAAATTACATATAGGCTATTTAGGAAACATTTGTTGTATAACAATAAGATCACAGAAGACTGACCTAAGATGACTGGTAGTCTAAAACACTACATAGAGCAGAAGATTAAAGACAGAGGTTAGAGGATTTAGGACCTCAATATAATGAATTAGAACAGTCGGGAAGTTAACGAAAAAGGCAAAAAATAATTATGAATTAAAGGTAGCTAGCCAAGGATTCTATCAGGTATGTAGGACGAAGAATAAATAAATAATAGTTCCATTAAAGGCAACTGATGGAAATTATTAATGTGGAAGAGATGAGGAAAATTTTGAAGGAATATTTTTTAACATTTTTCACCCAAGAAAACATGCAGGAAATGCCGGATAGTGAACAGATTTTTAGAGCAGAAGAGAATGGGAAGCTGATAGATATTTCCATAACTAAGGAGATAGTGGAACTGGAAATAGATAGGGTGATAAAATTAAAGTCCCCAGGACTAGACGAAATTTATCTCAGAGTACTTAAGGAATGCAAAAGAGGTTATTAGTGAACCGCTAGTTACTGTCTTTAGGAAATCGCTAGACTCAGGAAAGGTGCCAGTAATGTGGAGGCAGGCGAATGTAGTACCCAGCTTCATGAAACGTTAGCATCTAATTATAGTGCTGTAACTTAAATTGTAGGCAAAATAGGTACCGTAGGTAATCGCGAGAAACATTAGTGAACACTTAGACAAGAATAATTTGATAAATCGGTCACAACATGGCTTCACGAAGAGGAAGTCCTGACTTTCGAACTTGTTGAGTTTTTACAGTTAAGTTTACGAGGCGGCAGATATTGGAGATACTTATGACATCTCATACCTTGACCTTAGTAAAGCGTTTGACAGGGTACCCCATCAGAGGTTGCTGAGAAGGGTGAGGGCGCACGGGATAGATGGATTATTAGGCTGAATAAGATAGTGGTTAGGCGACATGGCAACAGAGAGTTGTAATAAACGGCTGAAAATCCAACTAGAGTCAAGTAATTACTAGAGTGTCACAGGGATCAGTTTTGGGGATATTGTTGTTTTTAATATATATTAATGACTTGAATTGTGGGATGAGCAATGATGTTAGTAAATATTGCGGATGTCACGAAGATAATAGATTAAAGTAGATTGGGATGCCTTCGTCTTGAAGTCAGATTTAGACAGGATGAACGAATGGACAGACAGATGGCAAATGCAGTTTAACATTAACAGATGCAAAGTATTTTAGCGTGGGTAGAAGAAGAAAGGAGTTATAGTAAGCACTGATTTCCGTCTAAGAAAACAATGCATAGAACCCAGAAATATGGCAAATCGGTATTAAGATTCATTTTTAGAAGTGTTAAATGTAGAAGTCCCAAAGTAATACTAAAGTTATATTTGACGCTGATCAGATTTCTTCTAGACTATGCTGTGCAGTTCTGGTCCCCATATTACAGAAAAGATATAGGACTATTCATTATATTACAGAGGAGAATGATTGAAAGGATACAGGGGATTAAAATTATTCCTTATGAAACGAGATTGAGGTTATGAAATCTGCAGTCCTCAGAGAGACTAAGGTTAAAAGGGGACATGATAAATAGTTATAACAAGGGATACGTAAGCAAAATTCTCAGGGTCAGTAATCAGGATAGAACTAGAAATAACGGGTTTAAGCTTGAAAAAAAAATAAATAAATAAATAAGAGAGAGATAAGAAGCAACTGGCTCTCAAATAGAGTCGTAGATGAATGGAACGGACTCAGTAATCAGATTGTTAGTGCTGCGTCATTTCGAAGCTTTAAAAGATTAGACAGATTTATGGATAGGGATGATAGGTAGAAATAGGTATATATATATATATATATATATATATATATATATATATATATATATATATATATATATATATATATATATATATATATATATATATATATATATATATATATATATATATTTTTTTTTTTTTTTTTATCTGGTATGTGTTTGTAAATATTTCTTGATGATGACAATGATGGTGTTGGTAATGGTGATGATGATGATGATGATGATGATATATGTGTGGTGTGTGTGTGTGTGTGTGTGTGTGTGTGTGTGTGTGTGTGTGTGTGTGTGTGTGTGTGTGTGTGTGTTACAATAATTCTCTCTCTCTCTCTCTCTCTCTCTCTCTCTCTCTCTCTCTCTCTCTCTCTCTCTCTCTCTCTCTCTCTCTCTCTCTCTCTCTCTCTCTCTTAGATGCTGCCAAACTTGTGAACCAGACATTGATTGTATAGATGCAAAAGGCGTATGTGTCATTAGTGGGAACTCGTGTCCAGGTGATTTAAATCCCCATCCTGACTTCGGGTACATTAATGGAAACAAGAACTGCAAGTGCTGTGTTGAATTAAGGTTTTTTTTTTGTTCTTGTTTCTTCAGTAAAACATTCTGTAGCTTTCTTCTTCCAAATTAAAGTAGTAATTTCACAGATTTCCATTTTTTTGGGGGGAAGGAACTTTGCGACTGTACTCTTTTATATTCGAATAGTAAATAGATGAACTTTGACTAAACTTTAGATGAGGTTTATTGAACTGCAGGTAGCTTTAAGCGGTAGACCTTGTTCTATGTAATATAATAAGACTTTTTAAAGAGCACATGACAAATTTTCGTGCCACAGCTAAAACACTCGACCAAACTTAAGGAGTTTTCCATCATGGCTCTTCCATTTAGCACAGTAACACACTGACCTTTAAAAGCCTTCAATAAGAATTATTATTGCTTTCTTTTCTGGTGCTCGCCAATGTAATTACGATATCAAAGAAGGGTACTATTTGTTCACAGTCAGTCAAACATTTCCAGTTTAGGATAGGGAAATAAAATGGCAGTTGACTGTCACTTAAGAAGCGGGGCTAGTTCTCTGAAGGATTGTGTTAATTGAACAGATGAAAGAATTTAGTTTTTTTTTTTTTTTTTTTTTTTAAGGCATGAAACAACACAAAGTTTTTTCTTCCCTATTCTGAAATTTTGTCAAATTCGGAAGTATGGTATTATGCAGCTTCTCTGCGGGAACTGTTTAATTCTTGCTGCGTTGGAAGTCTGGCAAATTAGATCATGACCTTAGGAGTGGATAGGACAAGAAGTTTCACTTGAGATCATTTACATGGCGAAATGCAGGGTTGAGTCATTACTGTACAAATAATTAGAACAAGCCAATTGACACATAATTTGTGAATAATAAGAAGAGCGAAGAAGACAGAGCTCTGTGAAGTATTTCATAAGGATTTCTCAGGATTATTCAAAATATCCTGACAGCGAATAAATGGTTAAAATTGTAACATAGATGATATCTATGTATATAGTATTAATCTGTTTAAACAACATAAACGTTCTCATATTTGCCGTCCGGTTATAGATAAAACCGCCCGCAATATGCCGCCCTCTATTCTTTCATAAGATCTAGCTGCATAAATAGCCGCTATCCAATTAAAAAAGCTTGAAATATTTAGGTTTAGGAAGGAGATAGGAAAAAATTGGTTCTCAAATAGAGTGGTAGATGAGTGGAACGGACTCAGTAATCATGTAGTTAGTGCTAGGACACTAGAGAGCTTTAAGAGAAGATTAGACAAGTTTATGGATGGGGATAGCAGATGGAAATAGGTAGGTGTGTTTCATACAGGGACTGCCACGTGTAAGCCTGGTCGCTTCTTGCAGCTTCCCTTATTTCTTATGTTCTTATGTAAACCAGCTGCCCTCCCGAGTGTCCTGATCACAAGCTACTGTCCCTATATCTACAGGTAAGTGCTTATATTATATAGGGCCACGTATATGCAGGTACATTTTATAATGACAACTAAGCACATTACTTGTGATAGAGAGTAATATTCAGCTCCGTTCATAATAATACCATTCTTAATAGGTTTAAAGAAACACTGGCAGGGATCTTATGCGGTAGCGATGACATTAGTACCACTTGCATGAAAATGGTACTAATGTCGGAGAAAACTGAAGGAGAAAGAACATTTTTCGTAGATTCTACTAATATAATTACTTTTTAAATGGCTGATCATAATAATAAGTAATTTTGATATATTATAATGTAAAAATATTACCAAATATGAACACATTACTCCGTCCTCCCACCAGTGCGTGACTTCAAGTGAATGCAGAGGAGGCCACAATCCTGGAATATGCGTGAATGACAAGGCCCTCTGCAGCATGGATGATAAAGTAATAGTACCTTATTTATGTGATGGGGAGAATTGTTTCTGCTGCTAGAAATGCGTGCCTGACGAAGTGTGCGTTCTTGAAAATGGCAAATGCTACAAAGAATGTCCAAAAAAGGTACAGACAGGCTATATATGGTCGAGGTTGCTGCAACGATGAATACGTCTGTTGTATTAAGGACCCGGTTAGTAAACTGATGTGTTTTAGTCCTGTGTGTGTATATATCTGGTGTAGGAAGGGAAACGAGTGGTAAGTGAATGTATCAATCGTTAAAATTTCCTGGTGAACACTTGTGAAGAGGCTTGTAAAAGAGATCATAAGGACCAGAATAAGACGTTTAACACACTGGACGTTTCTGTTTCCTTGTTTAACGAGAACACTAACTGTCTACTCATTAATAAAAACTTTTGCACATGAGTGGACACGAACCTTGGCCCAATAATGGGACAAGTAACCACACTACAGCAGAACAAGCGAATTGTACGTTGTGTGTGTGTGTGTGTGTGTGTGTGTGTGTGTGTGTGTGTGTGTGTGTGTGTGTGTGTTTGTGTTTCTGTGTGTGTGTGTGTGTGTGTGTGTGTGTGTGTGTGTGTGTGTGTGTGTGTGTGTGTGTGTGTGTGTGTGTGTGTTATATTTACTTTTGCAATAGTCGTTTCTCTTATCATTTCGAGAGAAGCTAATAACCTGATCCACAAGAAAGTCAATGAAGCTTAATATATGATATACATATCATATTATGAATATTTGATTCGCTTTACCTACTGGTACAGTTATAATGACTATATCAAACACCTTCGTTTGTAAAGAAAGTGAATGGGCATCAAGTTCCTGATGCCCATTCACTTCTCAACATACTTATTGTTATTTGCGCACGAGTCCAAAAAAACTTTTTTTGGACGAGAAGAATTATGTTAGGAAATGAGATATGTGACAACTGATCGCGTAGAGCTTTTGTTACAACCTTCGTGCAATTATTCAAACTGCTTATAACCTATTTAGTGCTATCAATAACCTTGTGTGGTGTAAATAATGGTGACCTACTCTTGTGAGGGTTATGGCTTCCATATCTTCACTACTGAGGCCAAATCATGTCTCTCAGTGCAGTGCTATTCTTTTCACGATATAATATTATGCTTACAGACGGTAAAATGTGACGCTATACCCATTGCATTCTATTTCCACTTGCCATCTAGATATCTACAACAGTACTCAGGTAAAGCCCACTGTCTGGAATGTGTGATATATATATATATATATATATATATATATATATATATATATATATATATATATATATATATATATATATATATATATATATATGTGTGTGTGTGTGTGTGTGTGTGTGTGTGTGTGTGTGTGTGTGTGTGTGTGTGTATGTTCAATTAAATCGTTTTGCCTCTTAAATAGAAAATTTTGTTTTCGAAAATACGAAAAGCTGTCAAACGCATCACATCTGTTATTGAATGTGACATATACTCACATATTTATGTCAGTGTTTCTGTTTATGCCATTCTCATTGTAGTTTTAGACGGAGTTGTAGGCATTCCTCTTAAGTTGATCTTGTTTCTAATTTTCTTGCTCTTAGCCAGAGCCCTTACCACAAAAAAAAGGTAAATGAATGAAAATATAAATAAATAAATAGAATACAATAGAATATATGTTGGTGAGCCTTTTAATTATGTGTGTGTGTGTGTGTGTGTGTGTGTGTGTGTGTTTGTGTGTGTGTGTGTGTGTGTGTGTGTGTGTGTGTGTGTGTGTGTGTGTGTGTGTGTGTGTGTGTGTGTGTGTGTGTGTGTGTGACATTTGTTTGTGGGTTATAAAAGAAATCTTTATATGGCGAAAATTGTGGTAGTTTTGAGTTATGCATTCTAACTTTTTCTTTTTTCCCATCAGTGCGACCCAAAGAAAACTACTTGCGAGATTAAGCTGTATGGCACAGAATGCATAAAAAAAAGAGTTGGTGCGATCTCGAAGAAAAATATATCTCAAAAACTCACACATGTCCTAACCCCTCTGAAAAAATGTAGCCAACATTGTTACCCTGACGGACTGTGCTCCGATCAAGTGGTTTCTGCAAGTCCAAGAAAAAAAGGATGTACGAAAGGACTTAAGAAAAGTATAGATGGCGGTTGCTGTAGTAATGATGAATGCGTGTGCTGTATTCCGGATACGGTAAGGTGGCCTCTCTCTCTCTCTCTCTCTCTCTCTCTCTCTCTCTCTCTCTCTCTCTCTCTCTCTCTCTCTCTCTCTCTCTCGTTGTTGTGTTGTCTTCGTTGTTATTTACCTTTACCTTCTCCTTCTTCTTCTTCTTCTTCTTCTTCTTCTTCTCTATACATGTATGTGTGTGTGTGTGTGTGTGTGTGTGTGTGTGTGTGTGTGTGTGTGTGTGCATACATTACACTATTTCTATTCGCCGAATCGCTCAGAATAGTTCACGCTTATTCACACCATTTATTGATATGGATGGTTTTCATTTTTTTTTTTTTCTCCCTTTCACTGGTAAACTCTAGAAGTCTCTGCCTGTTCATTTTTTTTTCTTCCTTTCTTCAATTTCAGCTATTTCAAAAGAAGAGTATCAAAACACTTCCACAACTTGCCATTTAGAACTTTTTCGAGGGAGTGGTCATTGATATTTATCTAGACTCTTATTTTCCTCTTATAAATGAATGAATCAATGAATGGATATTTTTTTTATGTATATTTTGTTATATGTTCTTTCATTTATATCTACAGAAGTTTTCATAGAGAGAGAGAGATAGATAGATAGATAGATAGATAGATAGAGAGAGAGAGAGAGAGAGAGAGAGAGAGAGAGAGAGAGAGAGAGAGAGAGAGAGAGAGAGAGAGAGAGAGAGAAAGAGACTGGAAGATGAAGAGAAACAGAGAAAACAGACATATAGACATTTCAGATATTCTTACAATATTATTTTAGTCACCAACTCTGTTAAACCTTTCGTATCCTTCTCTGGGAATCTCAGGCATGGTCGGTACTTCCCTTTCCTCAGCTTAATAAAGTACATATCATGACTTCCGAAGCTACTACAGTCTTCCCGAACTTTTTTTTTTTTTTTTTTTTGGTGGGGGGCAGTATTCCTCCCTTTACTCTTTAGCACCCTCTCTCTCTCTTCTTCAAAGCATGAAAACTTCAGTGCTGTATATGCACAGATAAAAAAGGGTCGATGAAGAACACATTAAAACTCAAATACTCACATTTCACAAATTCGATGAAGAACACATTAAAACTCAAATAATTACATTTTACAAATAAAAGCACACTGCTGGAGAGTTCTAGACTTTCACTAGTGAAAGTAATAAAATTTTGAAAATACTAGTTAACTTTGGCATTAGTATAATATACAGACTATGAATTAGTTTAAGTAGATAATCTTATGCAGCGATGACTGCCTAGATTATCTGTCTATCTATCTATCTATCTATCTATCTGTCTATATATATATATATATATATATATATATATATATATATATATATATATATATATATATATATATATATATATATATATATATATATATATAGATAGATAGATAGATAGATATAGATATATGAATTAGTTTAAGTAGATAATCTTATGCAGCGATGACTGCCTAGATTATCTATCTATCTATCTATCTATCTATCTATCTATCTATCTATCTATCTATCTATCTATATATATATATATATATATATATATATATATATATATATATATATATATATATATATATATATATATATATATATATATATATATATATATATATATATATATATATATATATATATTGCTCCTGTAAAAAAGGCTGGTCAGCAGCAAAAAATAAATAAAATATAAATAAGTGAAAATATTGCATAACAGAGTCAAAATTGTGCTGCTCAGTGTATTTATACTCCTTCCTAAAATATTTCAAGTCGAAGAGAAGAGGAATACAGCAGGCAGATTTTCGGAGCCTATTAGTGAATGGGGAGAAAGGGTGAACATATTGGCTAATGCTTCAATTAGTGAGTTGAAGAAAATAAGAGTGAGATATTGCGTGACTGTGCAACAAATAAGATCATGCGGCGTCGAAATATAAAATTGTATAAAAATATTACTATCCATTTATGCCTCTTTGACGTATAATTTTCCGCAAATATCTTTTAAACAAACAGTTGGATCAATACAACATTTTGATACGGCTTGTTTGACATGTTCCCTAATTTATGGCACTACAGTGCATTGTCAAGTGTGTTTCATTAAAGAACTTACTTTTGGCTTTGAAGGTAAAGCTGGCAAGAATAGAGTAGACATTCGGACACGGTAAGGTCGTACGTGACATAGTTGTTACATGTAAAGGGGATGTAGGATAGGAGGAAGGCAAGAATAGAGAGGGAGAGAGACAGGAGTGGAGAAGGATGTGGTGAAGTGACATACCTCACAACTGTGGCACGTACAACCTTCCCTGTCCGAATGTTTATTATGTTCGAGTAACAGAGATGAAAAAAAACTGTGAATAACTTGCAATAGGCAGATGGAGTGAATTGGAGTTGATGTAGGTGGTCTCGTGCAGCCAAACCGCAAAAGACGGGAAGGTATGGAGTAAGCAAGATCAGAAAAGCAATTAACGTGAAAGTAGTAATAGAAGATAGCATGATATGCAACACTGGCAAAGAGAGAGAGAGAGAGAGAGAGAGAGAGAGAGAGAGAGAGAGAGAGAGAGAGAGAGAGAGAGAGAGAGAGAGAGAGAGAGAGAGAGAGAGAGAGAGAGAGAGAGAGAGAGAGACTGAAGACAGGAAATGAGATGATAAAATGAAATGCTTTTTATTAAACCATTTCAAAGTAGCGGTATGTGAAACGTACTCCATACATGAACAGAGGCTCCTAGCTCCTATACAGAGTTGACAGCTGAGGGTGAGAAAAAAAAAAAAAGTGGAGACATGTTGTGAAGTTTCCAGTTTAGATTTTAAGTTAAGGACGGATGTGAAACGTACTCCATACATGGACGGAGGCTCCTAGCTACGATACAGAGTTAACAGCTGAGGATGAGAAGAAAAAAACGGTGGAGACATGTTGTGAAGTTTCCAGTTTAGATATTAGGTTAAGGACGGAGCTAAGATGTTCATTGGAGATGAAGAGTTGAATGTCATTGAAAAAGAGAGGATTGCTATCCGGAAGATTGTGTCGAGTTGATAGATAGGAATTGAGTTGAAAATCATTGAAGAAGAGGGGATCGTTAAAGATGGAGGAATTGAGTTTTTTGAGGTACTGAACAACGCTAAGTTTGCTTTCCAAATCAGAAATTTCAGAAGTAAGTCAAGCGTTTTGTATCCACTCTACGTGAATTGTTAAATTCCTGAAGGGTTAGACATCTAAAGAAAAGTTGGAATGGATAAGACAATAAATTTGGCCTAAAAGATAAATGATGAATAGTAGAAAAAGAGTGGGTGACAGGGTAGAATCCTGAGGAATATCACTACCAATAGACTTGTGAGATCAAGAACTGTCTACCACAGCAGCTATAGAACTGTCAGAAATAGAAATGTCAGAAATTATGGAAAGAAGGTTGTAGGTTTTTTTTTTTTCCTGTTAATTTGGGGAAAGTTTATTTGAATATACGAGTTTTTTCCTAAGACTGCATAATTGAAGTTATAAACTGGGCGAAGCTGTTGTCGATCAGTATGTCAAAGATGACGTAGTGTCCACCACATATGAAATTAGTGTTTCATCTATTTCATGTAATACTTGAACTACACTTTTTTTTTTTTTTCACAGACTAAGTGGACTACACTGTTTCACGTACTATATGGACTACATTGTTTCACAAGCTATCCATTGAGTAAAACACCGCATTTTTTCTCGTTAGCACTGAATTCAATTTCGAGATCTAATGTACCTGTTTGCTATAGGTTTATCTTCTGTGTACCTTAAACAAATTGGGTGTTATTACGAGAATATGACCACTAGATGTTAATAACTACGCATATATATATATATATATATATATATATATATATATATATATATATATATATATATATATATATATATATATATATATATATATATATATATATATATATATATATATATATATATATATATATATATATATATATATATATATATAATTTTTTTCGTTATTTCCATATTTCCAAAGTAAATCTAGTCACACTGAGTTTTTTGTTTTATTGTTTGGGGGAAATAATGTTCGTAAATTAATTTTATCATTTATTTTATTTACGATTTTGTTGATAATGTTGTCACTAACACTTATTCCCATCTCCGTACTAGTGTTGGAAAGACTCCTGTGCCTTCGACAACAATCCTGTAATACAACATGGAAGATGTCCTGATTTTACTGATTATATTATCACATCTTCGTGTAGAGCTAGGCAATGCTGCAAGGTATGCAAGCCAGACACGGACTGCTGCGATGCGGGAGGGTTCTGCCACAATGGGAAAAAGTATCCCTATGGCTTCCAGCTGGCTTCAAAAGAATGTTGTAATGATCCAGATTTTTATATCTGCTGCGTTCCGTAAGTATTTTTTTTTCTTTGTAATTTCGTATACTTGTTTCTTTAATTGACCTGAGTGCTTGGTATTCCGTCTTTCTATTGATTTCTTTGTTTCTGTACACTCCTTTTACAGTATTAATGAATGTCAAAGTTTCTACGTTGGAACACTATATCCTCATATTAAAGAGTTATTTAAGATTATTATTTGCAATTCATTTTTTTTCCATCGAAGTATCATATTTGTCCTATATTAGTCTCTTTGGTAGTTCCAAGATCCCGATTTCACATATCTCCTTTCCCCACTCTCATCCCTCATCTCTCTCTCTTTTTTTTTTTTTATTTAAACAAAAATTTACATCAGGCAACACGTTTTACAACACGTGTTTACAACACGTTTTTTATGCTGTTATTTGAAAAGCCCAAACTTAAATGTAAAGAAGAAAATATATACAAAAGCGAACTCATCCTACTATATATATATATATATATATATATATATATATATATATATATATATATATATATATATATATATATATATATATATACATACACATGATTAACACAGCACTAGTGTGGGAGTTTGTGTTTTACGCCACCTGTGTGCAGCCACTTTCACTTGCTGGAGTGTCATTGTCTGTGTATCACTCGTGGTTGCCGTAAACACATTCCAGTCTCTGCAAGTGGGTGGGGGCACTCGACATCCAGGACAAGGCACTGTACTCCATACAAGGCCGTATCTGAGCCTTGTACAGTGTGAGGATGCCCCGGGAGTCGAGGTTTCCCGACGTCCGACACAGTGCAGAGACTCGCTGTGAGGCCTGGTGGGCAACAGCAGCAACATGGCGGTCAAAGCGCAGGCCACAGTCCACTGTCACTCAAAGCAACTTGACGTGTTCCTGGAGGGGAAGTGTCTGGCCTCCAAAACTCAGACAGCCTGAGACGGCTGAGGAGGCAGTTGGGGACCGTGAGATGACCATGGCCTGCGTCTTTTCTGAAGCAAAGCTGACTTGCCACGCCTCTCCCCACTCCATCACCAGCCTGAGCTGCCTGTTCAGCTCTCTAACGGCTCGCTGACTGTCGGAGCGGCAGTAGGAGCAGGAGAGACTGCAGTCGTCGGCGTATGCAAGCAGAGTCGGTATTTGCCGCAGGAGGTCATTGATGTATATGTTCCACAGGATCGGACCCAACACTGAACCCTGTGGAACTGAGGCCTGTATAGGTAACGGCTGGGATGCCTGTCCATTGATGACTACCCGGAGGGTTCTCCCCTGGAGGTAGTCCTCGAGCAGTGCAAGGAGGTTGCCCTGGATACCCATGGCGCAAAGCTTTTTTACAAGCCCCGCGTGCCAGACCCTATCAAAGGCCCCAGCAATGTCCAGGGCCACCACAAGAGTATCCAGACCTTCGTCCAGGGCATCCTTGGGAGAGGAGGGTGAGGAGGTCCGCTGTTGAGCGGCCAAGCCGGAAGCCGAACTGCCTGTCAGAGAGGAGGCGGTGCTTCGTGTTTAGCCTCAGCGGCCGCTCGGCATCGGTAACCGAACCAAGCAGGGTCACTAGGACTAACGAGGTACCTTCTGCTGGGGACGTGTTGCTGCTGGAGGGTAAGGAGCTTGGTGGTGAGGGCACGGGCCTTTTCCTCCGCGTTGCCTATCAGTAGGGCGTCCCAGTCCAAGCGAACGATGTCGTGTCTCAGGTATACCCAATCAGCCTGCTCCCACAGCCAGATAGTGCGCGGGGCGGCGGCCTCCCTCGCTATATCCAGCTTGTCGCGTGCCAGCATGGCGTGGTGGTCGGAGGTGCCCACCGTCCCCAGTTGATGGCAGACGATGCTGGAGTCAGGGAGATCTGTTAGCACAGGGTCCAGCGACCCTCCCCTCTCATGTGTAGGGAAGGACACGTGGTTCGTCAGACCCTGCATCATCAGGAGGATGTTAAAGGCATCCTGCTCCAGGTGAAAGTTTAGATCCCCCAGAATCATGACGTGGGAGCACTTGTGTTGCTGTAGCATAGTGTCCAGTTCCTTCGTCAGGAAATCCAGTGCTGAACGTCCTTGCCTTGGGGGACGGTACATGACACACAAGAGGAGTCCTGTGCTGTCAGTTATCACCACTCTGAAGAATAGCGCCTCCATTCCTTCAGGCAGCACGACGTCAATTTTTTTAGTTTGGAGGCCGTGTTTGAAGCAGGCAGCCACGCCTCCGCCCACTCTATGCTCACGGTCCTTCCTCACCCACTTTGTGTAGCCCGGGATGTTGCCAAACGTCGGCTCCACCTCACCACTGAGCCACGTTTCCGTGACAGCAACAATGTCCGCGTTGTGTCGGAGGACAAAGTTGTGGGTGAGGTCACCAAGGTTGGTGCGAAGACCCCTCACGTTGGCCGACACAACAGTCAGGTGTCGGCTGAGGTGGCCAGTCTTTTGTTTTTCCTTGGTGCTGGTTTGACTTAAGGCTACCTTGGCAGGGGGAGGCGCGTTACTGCCTTCCCTGCCACATGAGTGGGCTCCAGTCGTGGTGTTGCCTGGGTTGTGGTTGCCATGATGGTGGGCAGGGGTGGAGAGGGGAGTCTCGAAAGGGCAGCTGAGGGTGAGGATTTAACTCTTTTCTCCATCCTTCTGTCAGGACCCTTCTGAGAATCGTTTCCTGCCTTATATCAGCAGTACGGCTGTAACACACCTCGGATGTGTGTCCGAGGCGGGAGCAGTAGTCGCAGCGTGGTCTGTCTCCACCTCTGACGTCCCTTTGGGATCTAAGATGATGTGGGTGGGGCTGGGGTGCGGGAGGGTTGGGTCGCGCACCTGGTGTGGCGGAGTGAGGTCCTAATCGCTGCTGACCTCGTTTCTTCCTCCTCTTGCTGCTGCTGCTCCTGTTGTTGTTGTTGTTGTTTCTGCCATTGTTGTTGCTGCTGATACTGCTCCTGTTGTTACTGCCGTTGCTGCTGCTGTTCCTTCTGATGTTGTTGCTGTTGTTGGTGGTGGTGGTGGTGGTGGTGGTGGCGACGGCGGAGTCAGTGTCGGTGTCGGCAGGTGCTGATGCTGCTGCGGCGACTGTGGTGGCGGTGGCGGTGGCAGCAGCGGTAGCTGTATTTGTGGTGGGGTCTGCTTCTACTGCTTCTACTGCCTAAGAGGTCTGGGCTTCCCTGATCTCCACCACTGCCTCCAGCGGTCCAAGGAAGCACACGCGTTTTTCCCAAGTTCTGGCGATTGAGAGAGGGGTGGCTGTTGTCGCCACAGAGTAGGTGGCGGTCTTCTCCTCATTCTCCCTCGCATCAGTAAGAGCGTCTATAAGCCCTAATTGGTCCATCAATTGTGTCTTTTTGTTAATTATCCAGTCTCTCTGTAGACGGAGAGACTGAATCACATTTCTATCTTTCATTACCTGTTTTTGTAGCTGGATAACAGTGGTGACGAGCTCGTCTTTCTCCAGCTGCAACAGGTGTTGCCTCGCGTCATCATCCACCCCATCGTGTAGAGGTGTGGATGGAAGGTCCACTCCAGGGTTTTCACTAATGTAGACCACTTCATCCGCTAAATTGGCTTCGTGACGTAGCTGCTGAGTGTCCTTACAAGTGTAGGTCTCTCTGTCACCTAGGCAAGCTGTGTGGCACACGTTAGGACAGTGGTTTCCAGCCTGTGGGGCGCGAAGGGCTGCCAGGGGGGGCGTAAGCACTTCATAAAGTAGAAAAATTACTTAGTAGATGATTATATATCAACATTATTGATTTTGATGGAATACATAATTGGTTAAGTATTGAGAAAACATTTCAGATATGAATTATGAAATGTTATTGTCTAAATGCAATTATAAATTATTTCAAATGCTACTAAGTAACTAAGGAATACATACATAATTATGTATTGTATAATTTTTTTGCTCTGACTTGTGCCGAGTATGACAGTAAATAGCAGTATTTAAATCAGAGTGGAGGGGGCGCAGGGAACTTGTCATTTAATGAAGGGGAGCGAGAATTCGAAAAGGTTGGAAACCACTGCGTTAGGACATTCGTTAATGCCCTCACAACTCACGTAGGGGGCTGATTTGGTAGCCACCCTACCACACACGGCACACCATCGCTGAGGACAATATCCCGGGAGATCGCGCCTCTTGATGAGCCTGTGTTCCGCCATTTCACGTAGAGATGGAGATAAAAAACAGTGATTTGCATTACTAAGGAACTGATATGAATGCGCGGAGCACATTGAAAACACGTCCGTCCTCCACGGCGGTGACCTGACCTGATCTCTCTCTCTCTCTCTCTCCCTCTCTCTCTCTCTCTCTCTCTCTCTCTCTCTCTCTCTTACACCCTAGTCAATAAAGTAAAAAAATAAATCTACTATAGTAAAACCAGACTAACTTGGTACCTGTGGTGTTGGCTGTACCTGTCTACACGGGTGCCACCTCAGTTCCGGAGTGACCTGACCTGACAATGGCCAGAAAGGCGCAGCCTAAGATATTCACGTGCCAAGGACGCTGGGGCGACAGCATCGCATGGCCTATACGCATGGTTAAGTGTATCGGAAGATATAGAGTGTCGTAGTTCCATCATCAAATCGAAAGCCATAAAAAAAAGTCTTATATAACAACTTATATTTTTTGAATAATTAAAGCAAGGGATGACAGCATGAGAGAGAGAAAGAGAGAGTGAGAGTAGTTCATATGCCTGTCGATTATGAACGTGACACCAGAGTGGGACAGGAACAGCCAACACCCTAGGTACCAAGTTTTAGTTCCACTATAGTATACATATAAATCAGTAATCATGCAAATACTCGTATACCTTCTCTTATCCACAAAACAAGCCACAAGGCAGCACCTGAGTTCGTTTTTAAGGTCGTGTGAAAGTGCATATAAAGAAACATTGCATATCTTGAAGGTATTTTCTCACCCATATAATCTTTTACTAACCAACATAACTCATACATTATTATATTGTGCATTTCCTGCGGCAATAAAATCTTAGGACCTCCGTTTTTCACAGCTAGATTGAACCTTTCGGAAATCTATGACGTTATATATATATATATATATATATATATATATATATATATATATATATATATATATATATATATATATATATATATATATATATATATATATATATATATATATATATATATATATATATATATATATATATATACAGTGGACACCGAAAATACTGGGACCTAGTCTCATTTTGGCAGGCAAACGTGCGGTCCCTGTTTTTATTGCGCCAAAATTAATATAAGCTGATATGACATCACGTATCGGTACCTGGCAAGTCATAAATTCTCGCCGAGTATTTGAGTATTTGAGCAAGCTCTGTGCTTCACCCTTTAAATAGTATACCCGTGATCGTACTGACTGCGACTGAGGTGGCAACTTACATCCAGTGTGTGGGATGCCGCGACTTGAAAACGGCTCTCATCGGACCAGAGAACCTTGCACCAGTCTGCCACTGACCAGTTCTTGTGCTGCATGGTGCTAGTCAGTAGGGGTTTGGGTGCCGCTACGCGATTCGGTATGCAAAGTTGATGCTTAAGGCGGTGTTAGTGCAAATGGCGATATCTCTAAGGAGCATGGGGTAGAGTTTCTTGAGATATTTTGCTGTCAGTCTAGGGTTTCTGTTCACAGCTAGTTTGCGAAGGCGATTAGTGAGTGGTGTCGTCTTCCTTGAACTTCCAGGACTCTTTCTATATTGGGTTATGGCGTTAGGTGGCATCTCACGCGCGGTAGCGTGCAGGCGCAAGATAGTGGACTTCCCCTCTTCCTGTCCTCCTCACTCTTTCTTTAATAGGGACTCTCTCCTCCCGCAGAGCGAGAATATGGGCTTTTCCACATCGGTTAGTTGCGTGGGACTCACCCTAACCTTCTGGTTTGGTTCTGAAAGAGCAACAAAGACGGCAAAAAAATGAGAAAAAAAAAAATGAACGGGCGCATTAACCTTCTAATACCCTATATAGATGGGCACTGGCAAGTTAGCCAGCATCCCTCAGATACTCAGCGAGGGTTCCTGACATGCCAGATACCGATATGTGATGTCATATCAGTTTATATGAATTTTAACACAATAAAAACAGGAACCACACGTTTGCCTGCCGAAATGAGGCTAGGTACCACTATTTTCGGAGACTACTGCATATATTGAACATATATACGGACAGGAGATTTTCTTTTATGCATACCGCACTGAATGTGATTGCTAAATCAGCATTTATTATTTTCTTTAAAATCTGCCATCAATATAAAGGCCGTATATATCAGGTACACCCGGTCACTGATGTAGTTGACGATGCGTTTGACTGGAACATTGAAGTGAGGCTATGTTACCACATTATATTTCTACCCGGAATCATGCCAAGTCTGTTCTCCAACTAACGAAAAAAAACTCCATCATTAATAGAAAGTGTCAAAATCTTTCAAGATCTAACTCCCCTCGTCATTTCTAGCCTAAAACATCTCCACTAACTTTGCTTCTTCATGTTTCCCTCCTTTATTTTAACCTGATAGCACCATTGCCATCTCATCTATTTCTGACTCTTCGCTCAAACTTTTGCTAAAAATTCCATATTGGATGATTCAGGATTTTTACTTCCCTTCCTCCACCTCTGACGACTTCATGGTACCTATTAAGATCCTTCGCAGTGATGTCTTCCATGCCTGCCGGGGCCCTCCTATTGTTCCTCGAAATTGTACCTTCGTGCTTGCACCTTGCTTAGTCAAGCTCTTCCAACTCTATCTATCAACATCTACATTTCCTTCTTGCTAGAATTTGGCCTGTTCGTAAAAAGGGTGACCGCTCTAATTTCTCAAACTCCTCTCCTTTCCTGCTTTTCTACTTTTTTTTTTTTTTAATATATCTTCAGCAGGAAGATTCTTAAACATCTATCACATCACAACATTATATCCGATCGCCAGTATGGATTCAGTCATGGGCGCTCTACTAATAGTTTTCTGACTTTCCTTACTGAGTCTTGGTTACCTCTTTTAGAGATTTTGGTGAAACTTTCGCCGTTGACTTAAACATATCGAAAGTTTTAATTACCAAACTACCTTCTTACGGTCACTATCCTTTCCTCTGTAACTTCATCTTAAGTTTTCTTTCTGATCGTTGTATTGTTGCTGTGGTAGACACCCTTCTAAGTCAACAGTGGTGTTCCTCAGGGTTTAGTCTTGTCACCCACTCTCTTCCTGTTATTCACCAATAATCTTCTAAACCAAACTTCCTATCCTATCCACTACAAGCTGATGATATCACCTTTTTCATGTCTTTTCGTAGACGTGCAACCTTTCAGGAAACAAACAATTCACGCAGGGAAGCCGCGGAACGCCTGACGTCTTATGTCTCTATTTTTTTTTTTTTTTTTTTTTACTGGGGCAGACAAAACTTTGTATTGCTCAATGCCTCAAAAATTCAATTCTTCTATCTATCAACTCGACACAACCTTCCAGGTAACTATCCCCTCTTCTTCAATGTCATTTAATTGTTCTGAGTCGTCTCCACCAGTTTTTCTCATTCCCCTCAACTGCTAAATCTGCACAAGGGCCTTAACCGTCCATATATGGATTATGTTTCACATGTATTGGGGGATTCCACTTATACCGCTCTTTGAGACAGGATAGAATCAATAGCTTTTCGTTTTATTAACTCCTCTCCTCTAACTGATTGCCTTCAACCTCTCTCTTATCGCCGCAATGTTGCTATCTTCTATCTGTCTTGCTATCTTCTACCGCTATTTTCATGCTAACTGCTCTTCTGATCTTGCTAACTTCATCCCTCCCCTCCTCCCATGGCCTTACTGCACAAGACTTTCTTCTTTCTCTCACCCCATTCTGTCCATCTCTAATGCAAGAGTTAACCAGTGTTCTCAATCATTCATCCCTTTCTCTGGTAAACTCTGTAACTCCCTGCCTGCTTCTGTATTTGCTCTTTGAAGAGGGATGTTTGAAGACACTTGTCATTATTTCATCATTCTATCTAACATTGTTCAAGGGAAGTGGTATTTAAGTGGACCCTTTTATTTTTTATTGAAATTGTTGTTGCCCTTGGCCGGTGGCCCTTTTACATAAGTAAAAATAAATAAATAAATAAATAAATCTGCAGTATTGTTCTTAAGGATATGGAGGAAATCAGGTGCAGACTGTAGAACGCAGGTAGTGGGGACATAAGGTGCCAGCATGTTGCACAGGTTCTTTGCGATGTGGTACGTGGCTGTAGGGATTTGAAAATTTATTGGGGGTATCCTGCTTCCTGGTGTGCGTTTTAATGTTACCATAACTGTAATCCATGCTGTACTTTCCCACGAGATTTTTAAACTTGAGGTTGTTGTTGGTAGCGTTGACATTACTTAAACTACACTACGCGGACTCCTCGAATGCTGCTTAGTGGAAGCTCCTCTTTTTCTGTCCACGAGGAAACAAGTATTGTCAAATCGATGGTGTAACCATAGGTTCTCCCTTGGTAGTGTCATGGCCAACTTCTTCATGGGCTGCGTGGAGGAAGATGTGTTCCAGAAAGCTGAGAAGCTTGACATATACCCTTAAATTGCCTACAAATTCATCAAGACAAAGAGCGACGTTGGCGCTGTGCAAGTCAAGCCCTGCCTTGGTCTCACCTTCACCATAGATCACGGTGTAAACGGTGCCATGCCGTTCCTCTACGTCTTAGTGAAGCAACAGCAAGGGACTATCAATACAGCAGTATATGTCAAGCCAACTAAACCCGGCACTGCCTTAGCGCCAGGAACGAGTGTCCTGACAGATATCGGCGCTTACATATGCAGGGCACTTACTCACTGCCGTACTTGACAGCAAGTACATGAAGAAATAGAAAGGGCAACACAAGTACAACGGTTTCAGCGAAAAGGTCATGGTCCACAAAATTAAGGTCATCGAAAAGTGTCATAATTCCAGCTCCTCCGAAGACTCAAGAAAATCCAACATCACCATATTCGACTATGCCGCCTTCTCTACAGTATTAAAAAAGAAGAAACAATTACTACACAAATAATGAAAAGATATGTTAAGCCCACGAACCCAGAAAGGAAGATAAAGCTCCAAATATATTACAAGAATAAGAAGTCCTGTCACCTTCTGCTCAGAAACATTCCCCTCATAGAAAGAGAGGCAACCCAGAAATTACATACTGTGTATAGATTTACTTGCAACCGAGGAAACTGTGAAGTCCTTCCTTCATCCTACATCAGCATGACGACGATGAAACAGTCTCGACGGCTCACCTGCCATCCAACATCCGGAGCACAAAGAAAACACTTAAAGTAGTCGGACGGCACAAGGATCACAAAGAAAGACCTGGAAGAAAAAAAAAGACAAATTGTACAGATGCGAGATCCTTTTCAATACTCGAAACCCTCTACATAAAACAACACAAGCCCAAGTTCAATGCACAGGCCGACGATCTCCAGGCCCTACCGAGCATGAGCAGAAGTCAATCACCGCTGCCGCAAAGCGAGCCCGTCACACAAGCACAACCAGTCAATCAACGGCTCTTGCGGCCCAGGTTGACGTCTCGGCCAACGAGACGTCAACGTACGAGTATACGAGTATATATATATATATATATATATATATATATATATATATATATATATATATATATATATATATATATATATATATATATATATATATACCATGGCGGAAAACGCCTTATTTCTTCACCTTGTAAGATGAAAATATCACGGAATCGTTAGAACATTATTAATATTCTATGACTATATCAAGGATTCTGAATCTTTTCTCTATCATTATTCTTATCGGCTTGATGCATTTCTTCATTTGTCCAATCACTTCCACACACAAAAAAAATTATAGCCATCATAAAGAAATAGAAAAACAAGAAAGGCACACACACACACATCTCTCTCTCTCTCTCTCTCTCTCTCTCTCTCTCTCTCTCTCTCTCTCTCTCTCTCTCTCTCTCTCTCTCTCTCTCTCTCTCTCTCATTTTACAAAATGAAATTGAATCAAATTGTTGTTCAATTATCAGACACATCATTTATTTACCCCTTGCCATATAATTTTCTGCCCCAAAAAGGATAAATTTACCCCTCGTTGAGAATCTCTTTTCCATATGATGACGACACTTTTCGTGGCAAACAAAAGCTTTTCGTCTCATCAACTCCTCTCCTCTGAGTGTCTTCACCCTCTTTCTGATCGCCGCAATGCTGCATCTCTTGTTATCTTCTACCGTTATTTTCATGCCAACTGCACTTATCTTGCTAACTGCATGCCTCCTCTCTTCTCGCGAAGAAAAGTAGAAAAAGGTAGAAGATAACACCCAAAGTACACAACGACGTCTTCAAGAACTGCACCTTTATTTTCTTTTCATTATGTTTTTACATAGGCAATCATCATCATCCTGATTCATGAAAATAAAATAGAATGAGTACGAACAAATATTAATCATATTACAAATCACATTTAAGACAAAACAATTTTTTTTATTCGCATCTTTATTTACCTTATTCACGATATAAAACGCCCAAATGTTACACTAGCAAATCATTGTGTTTATTTTTTCTCCTTCTGAGGATACGAATGCTAGACTGTACATGCTAGACTGTACATGTGTACATGACTGTACATGCTAGACTGTACATGTGTGTGTGTGTGTGTGTGTGTGTGTGTGTGTGTGTGTGTGTGTGTGTGTGTGTGTGTGTGTGTGTGTGTGTTTGAGGCAGACGATCTTAAAAGCTATGGCACATTCTCCATTATTTATTTTCTTTAGGGTGTTTTCTATTTTTCGAATAGTCTTCCGGAGGTGTTCAGGAAGTTTGCTGAGTATTTGTCCATATAGCAACGTTTCGATCTTCCTAGATCCATCTTCGGGCTGGGTCTGGTCGGCATTATGCTTGGCAGCGTAGTGGTCTTGAATCCCGCTCTGCTTGCTGTCGCGAAGATGTCGAGGAACGGAAGGCGTCCTTTACATGCTTCTTCGTAAATGAAGTTGAGTCCAGAGGCGGTGATAAAACGTTGTCTGAGCTTCTGCATTTCCTGAACGTTCTTGACTCGCAAGAAAATGTCGTCTACGTAACGGTGCTAAAGAGAGGGCTTGTTGTCAGCGAGCAGGGATGATTCAATACTGCCCATGAAGAAATTCCCGAACAGTAGTCATAATGGGCTGCCCATTGTTACGCCGTCAATCTGTTGGTACATATTACCACTAGGGCAGATGAATGGCGCCTGCTTCGTGCAGATCTGCAGTAATGCAGTGACAGCAAGCAGAGCGGGATTCAAGACTACAGTTTATACCAAGCTTACAAATCAAGGACTTTGCCTGAACGGAGATAGTGAGTTCCCCAAACGCTACCTTCAATCAACTATTAGTGCATACCTCAGAAGAGCTTTCTCCCACTGCTCAATTTAGAGCGACACCCACCAAGACATAAAACGGGTCACCCAAGTACTCGTTAACAACGGCTACTGTAACTCCGACGTATCAAGAGTCATCAAGACGTATATGGATAAATGGAATGAGCAACAAAATACCGAAGCATAGGAAATGCACAAAACCATCAAGTTATGCTACAGAAACTTCATGTCAACTGAGTACAAGATAGACGAAGAAATAATAAGAAGCATAATAAACAAGAACGTTTACCCTACCAACGCAGAATAAGAGATCAAACTTATCATCTACTATAAAACAAAAAAGACATCCCATCTACTACTCCAAAACCGACTCAGCACAACCAAGATGCCCTTAAAGGAAGACCAAGTCATTTACCAACACACTTGCAACAGTGAGGAGTGGGCCTCATTCTTACATTGGAATGACGAAGACCTATCTCGGCGTCTCACCTGCCACCTATCCAATGGCGCTATCAAATACCACTACTTTGCTAAGCATAACTCAAGCCTCACTCGTCAAGGTTTGGAAAGTAAAACGTGACTATCGACGTCTCCTCTTCCTAGAAGCAATATACATAACAACAAAGATACCTACAATCAACAGGCAAGAAGATAACTTCCAAGTACTTCTCAAAGCAAGACGCAAAGGAGCTCAGTGAGTCACGAGTTGACACAGGCCATCCAATCACCGTGCTAGTCTCCGCCCTCTCCCGTCCCTGTGATCGGCTAAGACGGTATATAACCAACCCGCTCACCAGACGCCGACCAAACCCAGCCCAAAGATGGATCTAGGAAGATCTGAAACGTTGCCATGTGGACAAATATTCAGCAAACTTCCTGAACACCTCCAGAAGACTTTACGTAAAATAGAAAACACCCGAAAGAAGATAAATAATGGAGAATGTGCTATAGCTTTTAACATCGTCTGCCTTAAAGAAAACTTACTGCCTGGCTTCACAAATATATATATATATATATATATATATATATATATATATATATATATATATATATATATATATATATATATATATATATATATATATATATATATATATATATATATTGTTACAACCACGTTTCGCAACCGCTTCACATCTGAATCAGCTTCTCTGGATGACCTCCTATGTGGACTCACTGCAGGGTACAGGGTCCCTAGTGACTCCTGAACCTATTTTACAACCAGTTGTGAGGCCAAGTCACACTAATGAGTTCAGCAGTCCGTTTTACCCACCTACAGATAAGGGAAATACTCTACAACACTTAACACCCTCAGCTGTGAGAGGATCAACAACCACGTCTAGGGAGAAAAAAATTATAGCGAGCACTAACACATATATTGTCGAGACATAGTACCGTGGGTGAATACCCACTTCCGGTGAGGTATTATAACACAAGCAGAGTAATGTTGTTTACAGCCTCCTGGACAGTAGGCCTTACCAGGACCTGAGGAGGGAGTAAGTTTCACTACACTGCTGAACTATGAACTATGTAAGTAGGCCAGGGCGTAAGGCCGGTAATAACTCACTTATCCCCTTAAAGCAACCGACTACCTAATCCCACCTGAGTCTCCATCAGATATTATTGCCTATCTCAATACGTCTGCTCCGTCAAAACACAATGTAGTGACTGAGCGTGAGAGTGCACCAGACACTCTCCCACTCTGCTGCTATGGGAATGGGGTGGGGTGTACAAGAAATAGAGAACAGAGTGGTGACATACATACACACATACATCCACCGGCTTGAGCGCCACATCCCGCGTTGCCTTGCGTTAATAAAACACTTCAATTCAGAAGATTCTAATAATTAAACTAGGGAGCTAGATGAATACTGATTACTTTATTGACAAGAGCAAGTCTTCTACTAAATACTGGATGGGATTTAAATTGAATGGACAAAGAAAAAAAAATTAGGCGTGAATATGAATGACTGCGCGTATAAATAATATACTAGAAGCTTCAGGTTGGGCAGGCTACATATCAGGGACACGTCCACATACGTGGCCGTTACAAAACAGGAAACTCAGGCTCTAGCATTAGCCCGGCCAACGTGCCACTGGGCCAGCTCCACTGGTCCCAGCAACTGCTCCCATGTGCATTCACTTCTCATCAGACCTCGATACCTCGTTCCTTCAAGGAAGTCGACATCCATCAACACAGACTACATCGGTTGGGCCCAGCACTTGACAATCATCATCAACAACTCGACCAACGGCAACCGCCAGCAACACAGAGGGAGCTTCCCAAGCGGTAAACAACACACTATCACCTGCAGCCTTATTCAGCGCTGCCTCCCGGCCCCAACGCAGTAACGCTCGCATCAACAACATCACGACTTGCCCCGAAAGGAGGAATCGGGCGAGCAACATCATAAATCACTCCCATCCTAGGAGAAACAACACCGGCCATAACACAACTGAGAGGCCCCAGATTACCCACGCGATTATGCCCAACAAACGGAACCACTTCCGGCCCCCAGAACCACGCCAAACGCTCCTGAGTCAACCTGACTCCAAAACGATCAACACCAGGCCACTATATGCTTCTAGCACCTGTGTCTCCTTAATTGCAGATGGCACATCAAAATAGAGCAGCAACCGGCTATTCACAATAGTGTTACTCTCAATACAAGCTGCCCGACCCTCTGCTTACTTGCCATCCACTCCTGCCTTGGCAAGCAGTGGAGTAGCACATACACTGACAGCTGTTAACGTAGCTGCCAGCACGGATGGCTCAACATATAAGCAAACATCCACCGTGCATGGGCCCAGCAGGAGAGCAGCCTGCTCCCCGACTCCGGTACACCCCGCAGGGGAAGAAACTCCCGCCTTCCCAGCGGAATCAGGAGCCTCCCCGCCCTCAGCAGCGACCCCTGACACACCAGATGCAACTAGCTGGGATCCAGACTGAGCACCGGCATCCACAGCCTTAACTCCAGGTGACAACAACTCAGCCTGAGCATCACCTCCGAGAGACTCTGCAGGGTGAGGCAAGCCATCAAACAAATAACCTAAACTCATCACTAAAACTTCACCCTCAGCAATATTCTCACCAGAGTCAGATGCTTCTTGCCGTGACTCTGCGATTTTGCAGTCAGCTCCATCACACTGACTCAAAGACGAGTCTATCTCTAGCTCGTCAAAACTCTTGCCAGTAGCGGAACAGACCTCTGGGCACTCTGCCTCAACCGCGCATCAATACCAATACTACGCTCCGGTAGGCCTTGCCTTATTGCAGTCGACCCCATGAGTCACAGATCACGACTCCAACTCCCTATCTCTGTGGTGAGATCAACAAATGTCCACAGGTCAGACTGCCCTTCTGATAACGACCCTAAGTGTCTTGACACCCCCCTCAACTTTTTCTTCATTAACTTCTACAACATTCGCGGTCTAAGATCTAATTTTCATTCTGTAGAACACCACCTCTCCTTTTCTAAGCCTCATCTTCTTTTCCTCACTGAAACTAAGGTGTCTGAGACAACTGACAGTAGCCCCTTTTCTGTTCCCTCCTACTTTCTCTATCCTCATTTTCGATCCAAAGCTGGATGTTGCATTTATATGCTGCTCTCATGCCCATGCTCTTGAATCTTCCGAGTTTTCCACCATCTGGCTACAACTATAGTCACTCTCAAACTAAATTTATCTGACTATAAGAAATTCTTTGACTACTTAACTTCCAAAATAGAGCACATTCTGACTCTCTTCTCTTTTGCAGAAATCTCCATTCTTGGAGACTTCAGTGTTCACCACCAGCTTTGGCTTCCCTTTCCCTTCACTGACCATCCAGGTGAACTAGCCTACAACTTTGCTATCCTCCACGACCTAGAGCAATTGGTGCAACACCATACTCGTGTTCCTGATCGTCTTGGGGATACACCCAACATTCTTGACCTTTTCCTGACCTCTAATCATCTTGCTTTTGCTATCACCCTCTCTTCTCCATTAGGCTCCTCTGATGACAATCTCATATCTGTATCTTGTCCTATCGCTCCAACCCTTCCTCAGGACCCCCCTAAGCGAAGGTGCCTCTGGCGTTTTGCCTCTGCTAGTTGGGAAATCTGAGAAGGTATTTTGCTGATTTTCCTTGGAATGATTACTGGTTCCGTGTTAGAGACCCGTCTTTGTGTGTCGAGCACATAACAGAGGTGATAGTGTCTGGCTTGGAGGCGCACATTCCTCACTCTTTTTCTTGACCTAAACCTTCCAAACCTTGGTTTAACACAGCTTGTTCTCGTGCTATAAATGATATAGAGGTGGCACACAAAAGGTACTTAAGCCTTCTATCACCAGGATCTTATGCACTTTATATTTCTGCCCGGAGCCATGCCAAGTCTATTCTCTAAGTAGTTAAAAACTCATTCAATAATAGAAAGTATCAAAATCTTTCAAGATCTAACTCCCCAAGTGAATTTTGGCTTCTACCCAAAAATATCTCCAATAA
Organism: Scylla paramamosain; assembly: GCF_035594125.1. Classification (NCBI taxonomy): domain Eukaryota; kingdom Metazoa; phylum Arthropoda; class Malacostraca; order Decapoda; family Portunidae; genus Scylla; species Scylla paramamosain. The sequence continues at coordinate 869,543 of NC_087179.1, forward strand.
CTTTGCTTCTTCTTCTTTTGCCTCCTTGATTTCAAGCAGATGGCACCTCTGGTATCACATCTATCTCTGTTGTATTCCGAAACTGTGCCTCCGTACTTCCACCTTGCCTAGTCAAACTCTTTCAAGTTTGTATGTCAACATCTACCTTTCCTCCTTGCTGGAAGTCTGTCTACATTCAGCCTGTTCCTAAGAAAGGTGACCGTTATAATTCCAAAAACTTCCGTTCTATTGCTTTAATTTCCTGCCTATCTAAAGTTTTTTAATCTATCCTCAACAGAAAGGTTCTTAAACACCTATCAATTCATAACCTTCTATCTGATCGCCAGTATTGGTTCCGTCAAGGCTGCTCTACTGGTGATCTTCTGGCTTTCATTTTTGAGTCTTCGTCATCCTCTTTTAGAGATATGGGTGAAACTTTTGATGTTACCTTGGATTTATCAAAAGCTTTTGATAGAGTCTGGCATAAAGCTTTGATTTCCAAACTACCCTTCTACAGCTTTTATCCTTCTCTCTGTAACTTCATCTCAAGTTTCCTTTCTGACCGTTCTATTACTGCAGTCGTAGACAGTCACTTTTCTTCTCCTAAATCTATTAACAGTGGTGTTCCTCAGGATTCTGTCCTGTCACCCATTCTTATTATTCATTTTATTCACTTATTATTCATCAATGATCTAAACCAAACTTATTGTCCTATTCACTCCTACGCTGATGATACCACCCTGCAGTTTTCCATGTCTTTTTCATAAACGTCCAACTCTTCTGGAAGTAAACATTTCATGCAGGGAAGCCACAGAACGCCTGACTTCTGATCTTTCTAAAATATCTGATTGGGGCAGAGCAAACTCAATTCCTCCATCAGTCAACTTCAGGCTCTCTGTCATCGCCGCGATGTTGCATCTCTGGCTGTCTTCTACCGCTGTTTTCATGCTAACTGCTCTTCTGATCTTGTTAACTGCATGCCTCCCTTCCTCCCGCGGCCTCGCTACACAAGACTTTCTTCTTTCTCTCACCCCCATTCTGTCCATCTGTCTAATGCAAGAGTTAACCAGTATTTTCAATCATTCATCCCTTTCTCTGGTAAAGTCTGGAACTCCCTGCTTTTTCTTCTACTTCCTGCTCGCCTGCTTCTGTATTTCCACCTTCCTATGACTTCAATTACTTCAAGAGGGATGTTTCAAGACACTACCGCTTTGGATCCTTTTCTGGGAATGGCATCTCAGTGGGCTTTTTTTTTTTTTAATTAGATTTTTGTTGCCCTTGGTCTTTGTCCCTCCTACATAAAAAAAAAAAAAACTGGGAAGGCTCCGCGGATGGGGGCTGTACCCAAACTCTTCCACCTGCCAGGTCATTCCTTACAATGAAACTGACCCCCTGACAGTGGCAGGTCCTCCGCTAATACCACCCGCGCCTCCGCGGTTACTAGCGACCATGACATCTTCATCTGTAAAGCTTTCCGCAGTGCCAGTTCCCCTGTGCCACACAGGCTGACCGGAGGCAACTCGCCTTCCAGTCACATTCCGGCACAGCAACTGCTGTGCAGCTATGTCTCTCAAAGCGGTAGCACGGTACTCAACCCTATCAACTTCAGTGCCCCAACAGAAGAAAGGACTGCACCATTCTAACTGAGACCTCACAGGGTACGATGAGGTACCTACAGACGAGGGGCGACCACGATGGCCTTTCCACCCCACTCGACCAAACACAGTCCGGACTTTATCACTCCCGGCCCTGGTACCACCGGCTTCTCGGGCGTCTTGGAAGTATCCTGTATCTCAAATATCTTCGTCTCCTCGGCTTCAAGCAACCTTGCCTTCTCCTCGGCCTCAAACCTTTTAGTTTCCCTCTCACATTCAAGCCTCCTGGCTTCTCTAGCCTCCTCATTCTTCAACCTCCTTTAATCGGCTTCAGCTTCCAAATGGAACCTTCTCAAAATTCTCTCTTATTTCTTCTTGGTCTACCCCATCTTCATTCTTCTCATTTCCAACTTGAATCACATCTCACACATGCCTTCGGTCTGGGAGAAGCCACCAGTGTTGCGAGCAGGGCTAACACGTCCGTGGATGCTATGGGTGGAACTATGTATTGTCAAACCGAACTAGGTTAAGTCGAGAGTGCCACTTTCAGCAGAGGCAGGGGACTCAGGTCGCAAGTCACCCGAGTTACCAGCCTTGCCTTTCATGGCTTACACTAAATATGGGCACACACAAGACAACGAAGCAAACAATGAACTGTCTCTCCCTCGTGGTGACGAAACTCCCATTGACCCTGGTGAGGTCGCCAATTTCTGTTACGACCACAGTTCCCAACCCATTCACAAAGCTGCCGCAACTGGACTAGCTTCTCTGGACCACCTCCTATGTGGACTCACTGCAGGGCTCAAATACGGGCGTACAGGGTCCCTTGTGACTCCTGCAACCTTTTCACAACCGGTCGTAATGCCAGATCACACTACAGAGATCGTCAGTATGTTTTACCCACCTATAGACAAGGGAAATCCTCTGCAACACAGCTGTGAAAGGATCGATAACCACGTCTAGGGGAAAACAATTATAACGAGCAATAGTGAATACTGCCATCGTAACGGACTACCCACTTCCGGTGAGGTATTATAACACTCTAGGCTTTTCAAGCCTCCTGGACGGTAGGCCTGACCAGGGCCTAAAGAGGGAGTAAATTTTACTACATTGGTAACTATTTAAGTCCTCTGCAAGTCAAGCACCCTCCAAGAGCCTGATTGTGCTGGTGTGGGGACAAACGCCCACTCCCTTGCCACCCATATTCTACGGCGCGCCTTTTCCCTTGGGATTTGAAGGCTCTGGCCAACCTCGCCTTTGTTCCTGACCTGACCCAACTTCTGGCCGCCCACCTAACACCACGTGGGAGTGAGGTCAACCCTCACCCCTTTGTCTCCGTGGTGCTCCGGCCTACTCCACGGCCGGATAGGATCCCAGAACCTCATGTGCCCTGTACCTTCCTGGCCGCATGACCTCTCTCCACCTTACAAGCCCCGGCCGTGACCTGAGCCGGCCCAACAACCACCCCAGCATCGTCCCAGTAGTCTTTGTCCACCTGGCATCGGTGGTGGAAGTGCAAGTCCTCATTCAGCCAGCTTCGGGGTTGGACGTGCGGTCCCTGGCAGCTTCATTATTTACATTTGTACAGTTTTATTTTATCAATATATCTGCAGCTACTTTACTACTGTATTTCTTTGGCCACTATCCCACACATAGTACTAGAAGAACCAAAATTGCCTATTACATTAAAAATGGTGGTCATGGTGGAACAGAGTTTTCTTGGCTACTAAACTTCTACCCCACATGCCCTGCTCGTCGCCAGCTACTCCAGCTACCTTCATCACCTCCGGGTTACCCCCGGAGGTGATGAAGGTAGCTGACCCAAACTACGCTATTACACATCCAAGGTACTTTCTTCAGCTGTTTTTAGGGCTTCTTTCAAGTTTTTGCCAAGCCTGCTCTAACAGCCTGTTCCCATACGACTTCAAGCCGTCACCAACGCAAATGGACTGCTTTGCTGCTGATCCTGTCGTTCCAAGACTTTGAATTTCATGCCATCAGTCTTCTGTTGCAAACTATGATGTCTTCTTGTGGCCATCTCTGCACCTACGGGGCCACTCACCAACCACAGTCGACGAAGATTATCGCTGTCATGTGCATTATTTGTTCAGTGTTATGATTTTGTAGTGTATTGTTGTTATTTTGCAGTTTATTCCGCATAGAAACCCCTTGTTCTTCTGGTTTATGCCTCTAGTGTTGTTCTAGTGTTTTTCTTGGCCTGTGATTCGCTGTGCTGACGTCACAGCTAGTGTGAGTTTTGTGTTTGGCCACTGTGCTCTTTTCTGACGTCACTCCTATGTGAGTTTTGTGATTTCCCAGTGCGTACTCACTTTTCTGACGTCATTGTTCTGTGAGCCTTGCGATTAGCTATATTGCATACATCACGTGTCTTACACAGATAAGCGTGTCTTTATGATTTTAATCATATCACCCCGTGATGTTTTGTATTCATGAGGACATGCCTAGAATGGTGCCCGAGCATTCTGCTAGTGTGGGGACACAACCCCACACCCTTACCGCCCACATTCCATGGCGCACCTTTCCTCTGGGGACTTGACAGCCCCGGCCAACATCGCCTTTGTCCCCGACCTGACCCTGACCTGGGCACCCGCCTATCACCACGCTGGAGTGAGGTCAACCCTCACCCCTTGTTTCCGCTGTGCCCTGGCCTGCTCTATGGCAAGGTGGGCTCTAAAGACCTCACGAACCCTTTACCTTTCTGGCCGCGTGACCTCCCTTCACCTTATCAGCCCTGGCCATGACCTGAGCCGTCCCAGTAACCACCTCAGCATCAGCCCAGCAGTTCTCGTCCGCCCTCGCTCGGTAGAGGGCATGCAAAGTCGCCATCCTGCCAACCTCTGGCACGACCTGCTGCCAGATTATGACATGATACAGTTGCATTTAACACTAAACAAGCTCATTAACAAGAGACACGACTACAAACGATTGCCCACGAACACACAGGAGGGTAACTCACCGCTCCACTGAACAAGAGCTTGGCCTACGCCTTTCTTAAAAACTCTACTTTGTATGATTCAGGGCTTGTTCCTCCCTCTCCTCTTTGACTATTCCATGCTACCTATTAAAATTCTTTGCAATGATGTTTTCTATGCCCTCGCTGGTCTTAACCCTCGGAAGGCTTATGGACCTGATGGGGTCCCTCCTATTGTTCTCCGAAACTGTGCCTCCGTGCCTGCACCTTGCCTAGTCAAACTCTTTACCTTTCCTTCTTGCTGGAAGTTTGCCTACATTCAGTCTATTCCTAAAAAGGGTGACCGTTCTAATCCCTCAAACTACCGCCGTATTGCTTCAATTTCCTGCCTATCTAAAGTTTTTTTAATCTATCCTCAACAGGAAGATTCTTAAACATGTATCACATGTTTAAGAATTACAATCTTCTATCTGATCGCCAGTGTGGATTCCGTCAAAGCCGCTCTACTGGTGATCTTCTGGCTCTCCTTACTAAGTCTTCGTCATCCTCTTTTAGAGATATGGGTGAAACTTTTACTGTTGCCTTGGACATATCAAAAGCTTTTGATAGAGACAGGCAGAAAGCTTTGATTTCCAAACTAACCTCCTATGGCTTCTATCCTTCTCTCTGTAATTTCATCTCAAGTTTCCTTTCTGACCGTTCTATTGCTGCTGTGGTAGACGGTCACTGTTCTTCTCCTAAATCTATTAACAGCGGTGTTCCTCAGGGTTATGTCGTCTCATCCACTTTATTCTTATTATTCATCATTGATCTTCGTCCTATCCACTCCTACGCTGATACCACCCTGCACTTTTCCACGTCTTTTCATAGACGTCTAACCCTTCAGAAAGTAAACATTTAACGCAGGGAAGCCACAGAACGCATGACTTCTGATCTTTTTAAAATTTCTGATTGGGGCAGAACAAACTTGGTATTGTTCAGTGCCTTAAAAACTCAATTCCTCCATCTATCAACTCGACACAACCTTCCAGACAACTATCCCCTCTTCTTCAAGGACACTCATCTGTCCCTCTCTTCTACGATGAACATACTCGTTCTGCCCTTTACTTATTATCTAAACTGGAAACTTCATATCTTATATCTAGCTAAAACAGCTTCTATGAAGTTAGGTGTTCTGAGACGTCTCCGCCAGTTTTTCTCATTCCCCCCTCCCACCAGCTGCTAATTCTGCAAAAGGGCCTTATCCGTCCATGTATGGAATATGCTTCACATGTCGGGGGCTGTTCCACTCATATCGCTCTTCTAGACAGGTTAGAATCAAAACCTTTTCGTCTCATCATCTCTTCTTCTCTATCTGACTGTCTTCAGCCTTTTTTCTCATTACCGCAATGTTGCATCTCTAGCTATTTTCTACCGCTATTTTCATGCTATCTGCTCTTCTGGTAAACCCTGGAACTCTCTGCCTGTTTCGGTATTTCCACCTTCCTGTGAACTGAATTCCTTCAAGAGGGAGGTTTAAAGACACATCTTTCAATTTTTGACTACCGGTTTGGATCCTTTTCTGGGACTGGCATCTCAGTGGGCTTTTTTTTTTATTGGATTTTCTTGTCCTTGGCCAGTGCACCTCCTACATAAGGATCCCTTAAAGCGGAGGTGCCTCTGGCGTTTTACCTCTGCTAAATGGGTTGGGACCTGAGGAGATATTATGCTAATTTTTCATGAAACGACTACTTCCGTATCAGAGACTCGTTTCTGTGTGCTGAGTGCATAACAGAGGTGATAGTGTCTGGCATGGATGAGTACATTCCTCATTCTTTCTCTCGTCCTAAACCTTTGTAACATTGGTTTAACACAGTCTGTTCTCGTGCTATACATGAAAGAGAGGTGGCCCACAAGAAGCACTTGAGCCTTCCACCATCTGAATCTGATGTACTTTATTTTTCAGCCCGAAAGCATGCCAAGTCTGTTTTCCAACAAGCCAAAAACTCTTTCATTAACAGAAAGTGTCAAAATCTTGCAGGATCTCCCCTCGTGATAACTCTAATAATTTTTCTTCATTTTCTCCTACTTTATTTCACCCTGGTGGTACCATTGCCATCTCATCTATCTCTGAATCTGAACTCTTCGCTCAAACTTTTACTAAAAGCTCCACCTTGTAATGATTCAAGCCCTCTACTTCACCCTCTAATTATTTCATACTATTCTTCGCGGTGATGTTTTTCATGCCCTCGTTGGCCTTAGCCCTTGGATGGCTTATGGACTTCATGAGGTCCCTCTGATTTTTCTCCGAAACTGTGCCTCCGTGACTTGGAACAAAGCAAACTTAGTGATGTTCAATGCCTCAAAAACTTAATTCCTCCATCTGTCTATCTATCGACACAACGTAATTTCTATGGTATTAGGTATTCTACTAACTATAGGGGACTTATCTGTCCATGTATGGAGTATACTTCACATGTTTGGGGGAGTGGGTAAGGTTCCACTCATACTGCTATTTTAGACCGGATGGGGTGAAAAACTTTTCGTCTTATCAAGTCCTCTCTTCTAACTGACTGTCCTCAACCTCTTTCTCATCGCCGCAGTGTTGCATCTTTTGATATCTTCTACCGCTATTTTCACGCTGACCGATCATCTGATCCTGCTAACTGCATGCCTCCCCTCCTCCCGTGGCCTTCCTGCATAAGATTTTCTTCTTTCTCTCATCCCTATTTTGTTCACATCTTTAATGCAAGAGTTAACAAGTATTCTCAATCATCCATATCTTTCTCTGGTAAGGTTTGGAGCTCCATGCCTGCTTCTGAATTTCTTTATTCCTATGACTTGGACTTTCAAGAAGGAGGTTTCAAGACTATACTATCTGACATTTGTACGAGTATGGGAACTGCCAATAAGTGGGCCTTTCTTCTCCATAATTTTTGTTGCCACTGGCTAGTGGCCTTGTTGCATAAAAGAAAAAAAATAAAATAAATAAATATATATATATATATATATATATATATATATATATATATATATATATATATATATATATATATATATATATATATATATATATATATATATATATATATATATATATATATATATATATATATATATATAGATAGATAGATAGATAGATAGATAGATAGATAGATAGATAGATAGATAGATAAAAATTAAAGGAAAATTATCTTATATACCATGCATAACTAGGAATTAGGATCTCTATGTCCAGCTTTCATATTCCAAATGACTGCACTTAGAAAAATGTACTTGGCAAGGGCAGGGCTGGTGGCGCCTCCTGAACTCCACCACCACCACCACCACCACCAGCACCACCAGACTCTCCCTATGACTGTGTGTGTGGGGGGTTAAAGGAGGTGAGAAGGGCGTGACAGGAAGGACATGGTGTGGGCTTAGTGACGCCGTTGAAGCCCCCTGGTGTTACTGGTGTGTGTGTGTGATGGCGCCTGTGTTGAAACAGAAGAGGGAAGGTGCTCCTTGTTTTATTACGATTTAAGAGACTCTAGAGACCCTACGACCTTTCAACACTCTCTCAGCAACGCAGTAAGTACGTGAGTCCATTGTGGTTGCTTCATGTAGAAGAGGAGTTTTGGACTTAGCCGTTATTTGCCTTTTAAACCTGTGGTGCCTGGGCAAACCCTCCCCACGACCAGATTTCTGCAGGTGGCGCATGCGCAGTTGGAACCTGACTGGGCTGTTGTCATAGCAACCACAGTTGCCACACCTTACCTACCCATCTTCTCATTATGGCAAGACAGTTGTCAGATTTCAGAAAATTACAGAAAACTCAACTTTCTCGGTTGTCAAAAGACGAACTAATAGAGAGTATTCTTGCATCGAGTGAACAAGATTCTATTGCAGAGAAGTTGAACGATGTAATAAAGGAATTGGCAGACCTGAGACAAGCACTAACGTCACCTGGAAGTGTCATCAACACTAAGATTACTGAGTTGCAGCAGCAGGTCAACGTGCAAGCTGAAATAATATCAAAACAACAACGTTTTCTTGAAGGACTGGATAGGAAGGAACGAGAATGCAACTTAGTAATACTCGGTGTCCCAGATAACGGTGAAGAGCTGGACGGTGAGACAGAGGACGTGGATAAGGTCAACAAAATCTGGGATGCAGCTGGTGCAACGAGCGAGGTGCTGAGTGTCCGACGGCTGGGTGACGGTGGTGCTGCTGGGGGAGCACGACCACGGCGCTCTCGTCCCATCCTGGTTACCGTGAGATCCAAGCAAGACCGGGATGCTGTGCTCAACAAGGCTAAGAATCTCAAACAATGCAACACAGAAGCGTACAAGACTATTTTCATTAAGAAGGATGTTCACCCGAGTGTCCGAGCAGAGTGGAGGAGGTTGCGTGAAGCAGAGCAAGCAGAGAAGGAACGTCCGGAAAATGTTGGCTGCAACATTGTGTTTAACGCAAGAGAGCGTCAACTCTACAAGGATGGTGTTGTGATCGATAAGCGGAACTGGCAGGGTTTTTAGGTCGACCACAACATAATACTAGAGTTCTTAAAATCTTGTCTTGGAATATTAACGGTTGCAAAACTAAGTTAGAAAAGAAGAATGTGGAAGATATGTTACTGAAATATGACATTGTGGCACTGAATGAAGTGAAAACATCGCTACGTGTATGCTTGCCTGGCTATGTTTCTTACATGAGCTACAATCAGAACGCAGCTCATCGTGGCGGAACAACTGTTATGATAAAAAACTGTCTCAGTGAAGATGTAATAAGAGTGGATACGAGCATGTGTGACCAGGTGTGGTTTGAACTGAGTTGTGTACCTGGAGTAATGTTTGGTGCCTGCTACATACCCCCAAGTGATTCACTGTACTTCTCTCACGAGTCATTTGCAGCTATACACGAGAAGCTCATGGAAAACAACTGTGATAAGTGTTTAATATTAGGTGATGTAAATGCGAGGTTGGGCAAAGCTGTAAGAGATATTGCCAATAATACTGAATATGCATATCCACTCATACCAGATGATGTAAATACTCCCAATGATAACGCTTATGCCTTAGCATCAGTTTGTAAAGACAATAACTTAATTGTAATCAACAATCTGAAAACTCGTGAGAAGCACTTTGTAAGCAATCTGACATTTAAGAAAGATAGCACATGGATTTCCGAGTTGGATGTTTGTATAGCGTCAGAGAAGTTAGTCAGGAATATTGATTTGTTTCAGGTTCACCAGACAGAACACTTGCCATCAGATCACGCTCCGATAGCGGTCCAATTATGCTTGAATAAAGTCAATCTTGACCATGTGTTACGGCGTGCCTACCATTTAGGCGGTCATGCATCACTACTGGGGACTGCGGAGCGTGCTAAGATGACGAGTAAACCTATAAAATTCAATCAGATTAATCATGATATGTTCTCTAATTTAATTTCTAATGTGCATGTGGATGGTAATGATGTCACTGTAGATGAGTTTGCAGAAAAGGTGTCTGAAGTGTTGTACGAATGTTGCAGTAGGAGCCGTGGCGAGACGGCGGCAGGTGAAGGTAATGATGTACATGACAGGACATACACTGACCGCTGGGACAGACTCCTACAGGACCGTGATGATTCTCGAGTATGGAGGGCGATAGATTGGAAGGGTAAATATCAGGGTGATTGTAAGGAAGATGGTCGTCCTTCTGATCAGGAATTTAAAGAATTTTATGAGGAAGTATTGAATCCTACTGTGGCAGATAATTTAGATGACGGAAATCTTTTACCAGTAAATATTCCAATTCTAGATGACCAGATAAGTCCAGAGGAAGTTCAGAAGCAAATAGACAATATTAAGCCAGACAAGGCATGCGGTCCAGATGGAGTCTCTCCCGGTGTGTTAAAACTACTTACAGGGCAATGGTTGCTGATAATTACTACATTATTTAATACTATATTCGCGTCAGCTTCATATCCTAGTCTATGGTCTACGGCTAAACTGTTCATGTTATTTAAGAGAGGTAACAGACGGGAACCTCGTAATTACCGTGGTGTGACTATTATTAATTGTCTCGCTAAACTCTTTGATATGGTACTGTTTGCGCGACTGGAGAGATGGTTCAAACCATACAGGGAGCAGGCTGGAGCACAGAAAGGTCGTGGCTGCATTGAGCATATCGTAACATTAAGATTATTAACTGATATGGCTAAAAGGAAGAAAAGGAAACTTTTTGTAATGTTTGTGGACTTTACTCAGGCTTACGATCTGGTACCTAGAAGTATGTTATTTGCAGTTCTGAAACGTTTGGGTTGTGGTAGTGTTATGCTGGCGGCACTTGTTGCTATGTACGCGGTAACGAAGTGTCATTGGTTCAGTGATAGTAGCAGCCACGGTCGGGGTGCGTCAGGGTAGCTCAACATCTTGTCTGCTCTTTGTCCTGTACGTTAATGACCTGATTAAGATTATCAAAGAAAATAGTAATCCTGATGGTTTCTTGTCTTGGCTACATATTTTAGTCCTAATGGATGATACGGTGCTCCTTGCAACAACCAAAGATAATTTAATCAATAAAGTAACATTGCTAAAACAGTACTGCGATAGCTATGGCATGAAGATCAATGCAACAAAAACAAAATTCTTTGTTATATGTGGTACAGAACACGACAGAGAGGCAGTAAGAGTAGATGACCTGGTGGTGGAGTCGTGCGCACAGTACACCTATCTTGGCTCACCATTTACAGCTGACGGTTCCGTGTCAGCGGCAGTCGCGGCTCACATGCAGGCAAAGATGGCACACTTTAACAAATTTGTTTTATTCTTAAAGAAGAATTGTGACTGGCCCTTTATCGTAAAGAAGAGAATATTTGATGCTGCTCTCATGTCAGCCGTGCTGTATGGGTGTGAGTCGTGGCTGAACGCTGACTTAAAACCAGCCACAAAAATCTACAACTGGGCATTAAAACAGCTACTTGGAGTTAGGAAGACCACCTGCAATGATATGTGTTACATTGAATCTGGATATCCACCTTTAAAAGATCTTGTACGAAGTAGACAAAGAAAGTTCTTCACTAAAGTGTGGCGAGAAAGATCTGTAATGAATGACGATCCCCTATTGTTGGTAATACATAAAGTACTGGACACTAGATATACTACGAGAACATATGTACACGGATTGATTTTTAATAATTTAGATGATATCATATTAACAACAGAATCACTAAAGAACGATATTTTGAGATCCGAATCATCTAGGAGAATGACTTACCGAGAAATCAATCCGGGTTTATCTGTTCACGAGGTTTACCGTGTAAGGGATAGTATACCAGAAAGAGAGAGGATGTTTAGGTTGTCAGCTCACTCTTTAGCGGTGGAGACTGGCAGATGGAATAGGAGGGGACGTGGTCGTCTACCTATAGAAGAGAGATTGTGTCCATGTGGCTGTATACAGACGGAAACACATGTGGTACAAGATTGTCCTAGTACACAACATGTGAGAGATAGTCATGATTTTGTAACTATCCAAGATATTTTTTCTGAGCAATATTCTAATATGGATCAGTGTAAAATTGTTCACCTAATTCTGTCTTCATATAACTAAGTAGAAAAAAATAACGGCTATATAGTCAGAATATAATTCTAACATTTTTACATTTTTATACAATCTAGCTTATTAGTTCATTTTTATCACTTGTGTCAGTAAAAAGTAAAATCAGTACTTAGAAATAATCTAAAAGAGTGCTTCTGTTTGTTTAACTAGGATGTCAGTACATTAAACGACATTGTTTACTCATGTTATATTGTTTATACGAGTATGTAGTTAGTAAAACACACTACGGGTTCCTGATTCACAAATTATTTTAAGATATTTTAAGTATTTAGAAATCTATGAGTTTTAATTTTGTGCTGGACCATGTTATGGTGTATTTGTATGTATATATTATATTTATGCTGTATTATGTTGTGGTCAATAAAATATCTATCCATCTATCTATCTGAAAATATAACTGGACCTCATTTTTCCATTATTTGTGAGATGATGTGAACCCCCGTACCAGATGTCTTCGAAAAGCGTCCACTTCTTTAGTATCTGAGGTTGCCGCACAAAGTACAGTGAATATAAGTATTGCGTATATTATAATGGGGTTCAAGGCCATGATATTTACCACATCTGATGTTTTCCCACCACCTGATTACGCCTTGGTTTCTCAGTCGCTTATCTTTTCAAGAGTGTTACAAACTGTATCATCCTCATATTGGATCTAGCTAGTGAGTGTAGAAGATGTTTCCTACATTCCTCCTGACACTGCTTCTCACATGGACATGGGAGGCAAGTTGCAGCCGTTGTTATTTGTTAGAATTATTTCAGGTGTCCATTTTTATAATATAATTGTTTTCTTATCAACAGACCTGGCAGAAAATGCCAAGCACATTTGCCACAACTATATAAAATATAGTATGATTTATGATTAAGCATTGGAACAATAATTAGTATTGTTAGATGATATCTGCTTCAGTAATTCTTTTTTATTCGATCACTGGCTTTGCTAATGATTATCTTGCATTTTTCATCGTCATTCATTGGATGACATGACCTAATTAGCAGGAATTAGGAATTAATCGATTTAGGAGGAGAAGTCACATTTTTCCACACCTGATTTCCGTACAATTTGTGCGTTTAACAAGACCAAAAATGTTTTAGTCATTGTCCGAAGAATTCAATATCTTTAAGCACCATAGACATTAACACAACATTCTTTAGTGGCATTGTAAAGTACATGTCTACAGTCGAAACAAACGTACGTGACTTTAGTATAACAAACGCATCTCTCTCTCTCTCTCTCTCTCTCTCTCTCTCTCTCTCTCTCTCTCTCTCTCTCTCTCTCTCTCTCTCTCTCTCTCTCTCTCTCTTGCTTGTATGACTATACTTGTCATAATGGACTCATTAATATATCTTCATCTTTTTTAAAACCTATCAAATAAATCGGAGAACAAAAAAAAAAAAAAAACTACTAGGCGGCTTGCGAATGTTTTTGCTACATGCATTTTATCATAATTGAAAACAATAACTATAAACAAATTTTGTTTGAGAGCAAATGTGCAAAGTTTTGTGTGTTCGAGCTCAGTTTATTAAATCCAATAATATATAAATATAAAAAATCATTGTAAGATACATAATCGGACGGTCGAGGAAGATAGATTATGTAAAGTTGTAGTACAAGATTTGGTATGTCTGCTCTCAACGGAAAACCTGCGCGATTGGTGGGCAGGCCGTGACGTCAGTATGGTATATATATATATATATATATATATATATATATATATATATATATATATATATATATATATATATATATATATATATATATATATATATATATATATATATACATATAAAACATAATAATGGTACAAATTCATTATATTGATCAACTATAACATCCACATAATACAAAGAAGTCATTATAAATGGGACTGATGCACTAGATATAGAGGACTCATGCTTAGGTGTGTCGAAATTAAAGTATTCAGATCTCATTTGGCCTAAATTGTGCAGTTCTTGTTCCCAAAGGAGAATGACTAAAAAATAAATGAGATATGCAGTAATCCTCAGAAGAAAAAAATATAATTTTGAATTTACATTAGTTAGAGGTATAAGAGGTGATCTGGTAATTTGCTTACATGATACAGACAAGATTATTAGGACTGGTAATCAAGATATTTCATGAGGTAACGACTTGATAAAGTAAGATTTGAAAAAAAATAAAAAATAAATAAATAAAATAAATAAATAAAATTATATGTATCTAAATAACCAACAAAGGTTTCATATTTTTTTTCTCTGAATAAGCAGTGATATCTTTAGTAGGTAGTTTTGTTACCTTGGAGTTGTGGGACCTTTATACTGGGAAAAATGACAATGTATCTAACCAGTTCATGAGAAATTTTTTGAGTGAAGAATTTACAAAAAATAATTTTGAGTGTGCCAAGTCACCTTAATTTTCAGTAAATAGCATCCTAAAGTGATGTAGGTGTTACATCAAATTATATGTGTATCACTGGTTTATATCAAAAAGATATTTTCACCTATCTGTTTACATCCTAAATTTTTTATTCCTACCCTTCAAAAAAAAAAAATGGCAAATGGAATTTATATCATATAAAGGATAAACAAGTTTTGTAACAATATAAACTTGGAAGAAAAATCACTTACATGTCAGCAAAGGATCAGGTTAGTGTCTCTGGCTGCATTTTCGTACCAACCATTATATATAAACCGCCTCGCACATAAACAAGTTCCTTCCACCTAAAGTCACCGTTACATTAGCACACTTTCGTCAACTTTTTCTGTCAACTTTCTGTAAATCAACAATTTCTTCAGCGCGCCCCGTCATACACGCACAACCGTTGGTCTGCACTTTTGTCAACAGTAAACAAACATGGCTCTGGTCTCTCTCTCTCTCTCTCTCTCTCTCTCTCTCTCTCTCTCTCTCTCTCTCTCTCTCTCTCTCTCTCTCTCTCTCTCTCCCTCTGGACAGCTACATTAGCTGCTGCATCGTAGCCTCTCTCGCCCAGCGTGGCAAAATCCTCGCTTGTCCAACGTAGTAGCATTGCAACACAAATGTATAACTGACAACTCACACCAGCAGACCGCTGGCCCAACACGTTGTCTTGTCAATTCTTTTCCGGGTCCAAATTATTCCCGGGTGACGCCACTGCGCATGCACACCATATCTAGGCGACAGCATTAAAACATCACCCAGGTATTTTATATATTTTTACGTATTATCACTTACGTATTACTGGCAAATTACTACTGCTTTATTGTATGAGGATATGTTATGATAGGAATGGGGCAAGTTAACAAGGGTAGTGAGTGACAACAGCACCAAAATCTTCTCCCTTCGCTTATGTCAAGTCCTACCACCATATTTTATTTTTATTTATTTTACGTACTGTCAACATTAGTGTGGAGTTTTATTGAGAAATTATTAATGATCCATTGTCTATGGAATATTTTAAACATAAAACATGGTGGTAGGACTTGACACTACCACCATGTTTTATGTTTAAAATATTCCACGGACAATGGAGCATTAGTAATTTGTCAATAAAATTCCGGACCGATGTTAACAATACGTAAAATGTATTAATATAAAACATAGTAGTAGGACCTGACATAGGCAAAGGGAGAAGATTTTGGTGTTCTGTTATCACCTTGTTTACTTGCCTTATTCCTATCCTAACATATCCGCATACAGTAAAGAAATAGGAACTTGCCAATAAAACTTAAAAGTAGTTGATAATACATAAAAATATATAATACACCTGGGTGATGCTTTTGATGCTATCGCCTCGATATGGTGCGCATGCGCAGGGACATCACCCGGGAGAAATTTGGACCCGCGAGAAATTTGGCATGATACCGAGACCCTTCCCTGACGCACAGGCAAGCAATGGCTGTTCTGCACCTTTTGACAAGTGTTGTAATTTGTAAATGAACCAAACGAGTTACAATAGTATCCACCATGCAGGAAAAGAGAAACATAGACCTTTCTGTGATGGAATGATAAAATGATGGTTTATTCCGCCTTAACAAGTTGCAAGTTGCAAGATGAGGACGTCCAGGCAACGGGCATGGTGGAGGCGTACTGCTGTCCCTTCCTTGCCGGCCAGGCTACCTTATCTCTCGTTGTTCTCCCCCTCGTCCGTGTGACGTCAAGCCAATAAGGGCTAAAGTGCCCACATACACACCAGTTATCACCCTTGTTTCACAATGCGACACACACACACACACACACACCATGCCAAGTCTGTTCTCCAACTAGCCAAAAACTCCTTCATTAACAGAAAATGTCAAAACCTTTCAAGATCTAACTCCCCTCGTGATTTCTGGCATCTAGCCAAAAATATCTCCAATAACTTTGCTTCTTCTTCTTTCCCTCCTCTACTTCAACCAGATGGCACCACTGCTATCACATCTATTTCTAAAGCTGAACTCTTTGCTCAAACCTTTGCTAAAAACTCTACCTTGGACGATTCTGGGCTTGTTCCTCCCTCTCCTCCACCCTCTTACTACTTCATGCCACGTATTAAAATTCTTCGCAATGATGTTTTCCATGCCCTAGTTGCCCTAAACCCTCGGAAGGCTTATGGACCTGATGGGGTCCCTCCTATTGTTCTCCGAAACTGTGCCTCCGTGCTTGCACCTTGTCTAGTCAAACTCTTTCAGCTCTGTCTGTCAACATCTACCTTTCCTTCTTGCTGGAAGTTTGCCTACATTCAACCTGTTCCTTAAAAGGGTGACCGCTCTAATCCCTCAAACTACCGTCCTATTGCTTTAATTTCCTGCTTATCTAAAGTTTTTGAATCTATCCTCAACAGGAAGATTCTTAAACAGTTATCACTTGACAACCTTCTATCTGATCGCCAGTATGCGTTCCGTCAAGGCCGCTCTACTGGTGATCTTCTGGCTTTCCTTACTGAGTCCTGGTCATCCTCTTTTAGAGATTTTGCTGTTGCCTTGGACATATCAAAAGCCTTTGATAGAGTCTGTCACAAAGCTTTGATTTCCAAACTACCCTCCTACGGTTTCTATCCTTCTCTCTGTAACTTCATCTCAAGTTTCCTTTCTGACCGTTCTATTGCTGCTGTGGTAGTCGGTCACTGTTCTTCTCCTAAATCTATTAACAGTGGTGTCCCTCAGGGTTCTGTCCTGTCACCCACTCTCTTCTTATTATTCATTAATGATCTTCTAAACCAAGCTTCATGTCCTATCCACTCCTACGCTGATGATACCACCCTGCACTTTTCCACGTCTTTTCATAGACGTCCAACCCTTCAGGAGGTAAACATATCACGCAGGGAAGCCACAGAACGCTTGACTTCTGATCTTTCTAAAATTTCTGATTGGGGCAGAGCAAACTTGGTATTGTTCAATGCCTCAAAAACTCAATTCCTCCATCTATCAACTCGACACAACCTTCCAGACAACTATCCCCTATTTTTCAATGACACTCAGCTGTCCCCCTCTTCTACACTGAACATCCTCGGTGTGTCCTTTACTTATAATCTGAACTGGAAACTTCACATCTCATCTCTAGCTAAAACAGCTTCTATGAAGTTAGGTGTTCTGAGACGTCTCCGCCAGTTTTTCTCACCCCCCCCAGCTGCTAACTCTGAACAAGGGCCTTATCCGTCCATGTATGGAGTATGCTTCACATGTCTGGGGGGGTTCCACTCATACTGCTCTTCTAGACAGGGTGGAATCAAAAGCTTTTCGTCTCATCAACTCCTCTCTTCTAACTGACTGTCTTCAGCCTCTCTCTCACCGCCGCAATGTTGCATATCTAGCTGTCTTCTATCGCTATTTTCATGCTAACTGCTCTTCTGATCTTGCTAACTGCATGCCTCCCCTCCTTCCACAGCCTCGCTGCACAAGACTTTCTTCTTTCTCTCACTTCTATTCTGTCCACCTCTCTAACGCAAGAGTTAACCAGTATTCTCAATCATTCATCCCTTTCTCTGGTAAACTCTGGAACTCCCTGCCTGCTTCTGTATTTCCACCTTCCTATGACTTGAATTCCTTCAAGAGGGAGGTTTCAAGACACTTATCCACCAATTTTTGACCACTGCTTTGACCCTTTTATGGGACTGGCATTTCAGTGGGCATTTCTTTTATTAGATTTTTGTTGCCCTTGGCCAGTATCCTTCCTACATAAAAAAAAAAAACTACACCCCGCCCTGATCTGCAATATCAGAGCATAATCGATTTGGTGAGCGTCGCAGTAGAGTGCTACACCGGAGTGTGGTCCTTTGATCCGTCGCTTCTGGATCACCTGCTAATGCCTGCCGAGGTCGTAGTGACTGCGGGTATAGCGTATGCTGCTGCTGTTGATGCTGCTCCTGATGCATTTGCACGCCGATGTACAGCGGAGGGTCGTCCACCGCGTCGTGCGTGCCTGGCTGTATAGAGTCATCCTGCGTGATAAAGTCGCGGTCTCGCATGTCCCGCACATGCCGTGGCATACAGTCGACCTCCGCCACCTGCAGTGAGGTCACCCTTGTAATGACAGCAGGCTGTGACATAGAGGTGCATCTCTCGCCTCGCTTCGTGATCCACACGGTATCTCCGGTCGAATATTCCTCGCCTCCACCGCCGCCTGGCGTAGTGTCATCAGCTGTCTGTTTCTGAGCCGGCTGTACACGGTCTCACAGCTGACAGCAGTACACGGCACTCGCCGGAGCTCACCTGTAGTTCCATCGCGTGGTGTAATGCTTAGACGTAGCTATAGACGGTAATGGAACAGTGTTTCCTGGCAGCAATTACTTTCACTGTGTGGCGATAGCGCTCTAGAGTGCCGTTGCGATTTGATGCATACGCAAAGAGACACGTCCCAGCGTGCGGCAAAAGCTGCAAAAGCTGCGAAATGGTGTCATTATCACTGAGGGCGCTCCCCATTCGCAGAACACCAGTTCCAGCTCCTTCACGATGGTATCATCTTTTGACCTGCGTAACTCCCGCCATACACAGAACCAGGACTGCATGCGGTCGACGATGGACAAATAATCTAGACCAAGGTGGTGAGTAATGTCTATAGCTAAACGCCACCACGTCTCTTCCACACCCAGCGAGCCATGCCGCCATTTCATCGGTGCCAAGTCAGTGATGTGGCACATGTCACATTGATTCACGGCCTCGCGTGCCTCGGCCCGCGTAACTTCCCGAGAAATTTCACGCCATGCGAAGTACTGGGTGCGTTTGATGCCTAGGTGATCAGTATGCATGTGAAGGTCTGCAATGCTGGTCCTGATGTTACTCGGTTTGTCTCCTGCCGCTGCCACAGCAATTGCCAGTTGGGTTTCAGGTGTTGTTTTCTGTAGATCGGACGAGCGTCACAGACAAAACCAAACGGAACTCTGTCACCAGTTGCCAGGTGACATCTACGCGGCGGCGGATTAACATCTTGCCGTCTGCCTTGGTTAGAGGGCGAGCACGGCCATTCAGTGCTTCACCAATACAGCGATGGTCAGTGCTGGAGTCCGTTCGTAGCTCACTGGTCTTCATTCCCCATGCGATGGCCAGGTTGACGCCATGCACCGCCGTGTCAAGTTCCGCCATGTTGATGTGTAAGCTGCTGCCTCACCGCAACCAGGGCACATCCTCAATAGTGTCTCCCTGCAGAGTTTCTACGACAACTCCAGCAGTGATAGAACTGCCGTCCGTCCACACAATCGCAAGAATGCAAAGTACGGTTGTGTGGACGACCGTGTTCAGTATGGCATGGCACTAGGCCAGCATGTTGGGCCAGTGGAGAGGATATCCATGGCAGAGGGCGGTCAGCATCATCTTAAAAGTTTTGTGCTGGGGCTCCACCATGGCGTTCCCTCGCAGGTGATATGGAGTGAGGTAGTGGATCTCCATCTGGTGCCTCCTGCAGAACACTTTGAAGTCCCATAATGTAAATTCCCCGCCATTATCTGTCACTATCCCTTTAGGGTAAAATCTGCTACATAATTTGCCATGTTTTTGACTACCTCCTCAGTACTCTTACTTTTGAGTCGGTAAAATCTAGTCTACCTACTACCACCTATTAGCACCATTACTGTGAGTACATACCTAAAATTATTGATGCCTGCAGTCATGTCAGTTAAATCTATCCCTAGCCTATCTAAAAGTTTATGATGAGCAGGCAATTCTTTCCAGGCTTCAGACTCCAAACTCCAGCCCTGGTTAATGTTTTTTTTTTTTTTGACCTAAATGGCTTGACTTAATGTACAAATTTAAGAGCTTCCTCTTTAAGGCACTTTGGAACTACTAGGTTGAAATTTACACTGCCATAATTATTTTTTGTTACATAATACATTTACAATACCATAATTATATTTTGTTACATAATACATTGTAAATTGGAAGAGAGTTGTCCGGGGGTAGCATTTCTTTGAATTTGACCTACCTCCAGTTATTTAATCATTACTTTCCATTTATCCTCCCCCATTTGTAATTGTCTAAGTTCTTTGATTTTCCCCAGGTAGGATAATTCATTGATTGGCTTGATTGTTGCCACAGGCCTTGAAACTTAGTCAGCCACATAATTATATTTTCCCTTATCACAGACTATGTCAAAACTATATTCTTTGATCTCAGTTATCTGCCGGTTCATTCTTTGGGACTTATAGTCTGACCATTTTGAATTTAGCGTTTAGGCGTTGTCCTTACCGAGGATTCCCCGACCTGCGGCTCTGCCAAACCTTACAATGGGCAATTATCAGGTTAGAACCTATGTATCGCTGATAATTTTGCTCCCCACACACCACCTCTCTCTCTCTCTCTCTCTCTCTCTCTCTCTCTCTCTCTCTCTCTCTCTCTCTCTCTCTCTCTCTCTCTCTCTCTCTCTCTCTCTCTCTATCTATCTATCTATCTCTCTCTCTCTCTCTCTCTCTCTCTCTCTCTCTCTCTCTCTCTCTCTCTCTCTCCATTGTGAATTTCGTTTAAATGTGATAGGTTTCCTTCTAAATATGATATTTCCCTTAAACTATGATGTTATATTTTTATTCTTTAGTTACAACTTTTTTCCACACCACCATCGAGGTAAAAGTCAAGGTACATTGGTGGCTTTCGCTGCTCGGGCAACAGCTCTTGAGGGGTCAAGTAATGACCCCCTATTAGCTTTTTCTTCCAAAAAAATACTTATTTACTGATTAAGTAAGCTCTTTTTCTCGGCTGTGGAGGTGGCGAGAGAGAGTGGAAGAGTTAGCCTCCATCCTAACTAGCGGCGCGAGATGAAGTGATCATGGATTAACACGGTCACTAATGACCGTGTGACCTCCTCATTCGGCTATCCATGGAGACGTGACAACGTCTGGAGGAAACGTTGCCAGGGATTGTGGTGTTTGCAAAAAAAAATGCAAGTATCATAAAAAAAAAAAATACATATATTACACTAACTTGCCTTTTATAGAGTATCACAGTGTATATATACTACAGCACCATTTAATTTTTGTGGTAGGAAGTACTTGACATTAGGTGTGTCTTGGTATGTGTGTGGCAGCGCCTCAGGCTAGGGAATCCCCGGAAAGGACAACACTCAATTCAAAATGGTTAAACCATTGTTTTCTTTTTTTGAATATGGTGACTAAAGTTTGGTGATCCGTGAGTACTGGAAATTTTGTATTCTAGAGGTAATGTCGGAAGTGTTTACATGATATTACAGCAACTAGAGCTTCTTTGTCAGTGGCTGAGTAACGCTTTTCTGCAGCTTAAAGTTTTTGGAAAATTTTTTTATGGATGAGGTAGTGCCATCATCATGAATTTGATTAAGTGTTCCACCCACATGTGTGTTGCTTGCATCACTGGTGACTATAATCTTTTTGGAAAAATCTGCTCTTACCAATACAGGGGCCTCTACTAATTTTGATTCGAGGGTTTCAAAAGATTGTTGGCACTCATGGGTCAATTTAAATACCACATTTGTTCTGATCAAGTTAGTGAGTGGGCAAGCTATTTTGGCAAAATGCTAAACGTGTTTACAATAAAACGCCATATTTCTTTTACTTTAGTGGGAGATTTCACCCTCACTGCTGCCTCTACATATGCGGGGTCTGGTCGACAGCCACTTTCTGAAACAATATGTCCTAAGGATTTCATTTCAGTTTGTTCAAATGCACACTTAGAAAGGTTTAGTTTTGCTCCACTCTCATTTAATTTTTGAAATAGTTTATCTAATCTGGTGGTTAGGGTATTAAAAATCATGGGACCACACAATAATATCATCAAGGTAATTTCTGACCAAGCCTTCTCTTACTATTGGGACTAAGATTCGAGAGATTTGTCTGGAAGAAAATAGCTAGGGAACAAGAAAGTCTGAAAGGTTTTTTTTAAATCTTTACAAAGAGACGCCATCATTGAAAGTGGTGACGTCACAGCTGTCCTCATATAAGGTTACCTGTAAATAAACATCTTTCAGATCTAGAGTGGCATAGTACTTGTGACCTACTGCGGTTTCCACTAATTCTTCCAACCGTATTAGCGGGTAAATGTCTGCCACTAAATGCTGAGTTACGGCCATATAATCTAGGCGCATCATATTGGTTCCATTGGGTTTATTTAACAAAAGTGTGGGATTAAGCCATGCTGCTGTTGATGGTTCTATAAACTGTTTCTCTTCCGTTTCTCTCAACATCTCTTCAATTATCTCTTTCGCAGCGGCCGATTACCTGTACCTAAGTGCTCTTACTGGTGTTGGGCTGGAAAAGTACATTTTTGTAGTTGGTAAATTAAAGCTTCCAATTTCATTTCAATCAAGAATGAATAATTTATTTTATTTCAGAACTAATGAGCTGGGATTCTCTTTTTGAGTCTTGGTTAAGTGTTTCCACTCAAGGGCTGCTAGTAACTGTCTCAGTGTTTCCTCTCTACTGCCCTTAGTTTCTGAGTGGTCCATGTATGGTATTGAATCATTTTCTATAGGAGTAGTTGAGAATACTTTGTATTCTCAGCTACTCCTATATATTTGTATAGTATATTTGTTTTTGCGCATTTACTGTGGTACAAAATTGGAATGGTTTTGGTATTCTTTTCTGGATGAATAATTACAGTAGTTCCTGAGTTTTTCTTAATAATGATTTGAATTAATTTTGTTTTGTAAGAGGCCAGATTTATCTTTTGGTCAGCCCTGAGCTGGTTAATGGCCTTAGATTACAAAGAATGACAGTGACTCTCTACTCTTCCTTTTTTCAGGACAAAACTGATAGGATAGAGTTAATTTCCCCATATTAAAGTTTGTTCCTTAAGATCCCAAGTCAGATTATCTTTTCCCAGAACAGCACAACCCAACAGTAGCTCCGAACTCAGATAGCTCTCCGGCATTACCGGAATCCACCTTTTGCATGCTTTTTCTCTACCTACTCTGTGTCCAACCACACTGAATCCAGTATTCTTAGGGGTGCTTCTGTTACTCCTCTCAGCAGGGGGTGGCACGTTTTTTTTTATTAATTCTACAATATAGTTTCCGTGCTGCTGTTGAATTATGGTATACCCACTACCGGTGTCTACTAAAACCCGCACTAGTCATTGATTTACGGTGATAGATATGGTAGGGGAGGTATTTTCTACGTGTTAGTCAACTACAGTATTTAGCCTTGGGTGGTCCTCAACACTCCTGGGTATCAAAAGTATTTCTACACCACTTATTTTTACTGCCCTTCCGCTCAGTCGTGCCCTTACGCTTGTGTGGAGCAGACGTGTTGTGACCTGACCGACAGGACCAGCAGCCCTTACTGATAAACAACCAGTCGCGCTGCTTGTTTTGTTTTACCTGTTCTATTTTCCTGTACAGTTGAGACTCCATACAAATTACACAACGCTTCTTGACGCAAACATAGTGATACGTTTGTTAGGTATCAGTGCTAGGCCCTGTCTGTTTTGACCTTTTTTTTTTTTTTATTTATTGTCTTTGTACTTGTAGCCTGGTTAATTTTTCTTTCTCTATTTCAAATTGTCCTGTTATGAGATCATTGTTGTCCTCCCTTGTTTTGTGTTACTTTTATTACAGGAATCTTTGAGATTTCACGGCTGAAATTCCCCTGGGAATTGTCTGGCCCCACCTGCATACCATCGCCTCCCGATACCGGATTAGTACCGCAGCGCTTACTTATCTTGAAAACTACGACATCATTGGCGTCACGGAAACGTGGATAAATTCATCAAGCAGAAATTACTCGGTCGAGTACTCACTCCCTGGCTACACCATTTTTAGCTGCAAGAGAACTCACCGTGCAGGAGGCGGTGTTATATTTTACGTAAAAAGTAATTTTCACCCTCGTTTGTTGCCAACCTCAATCATTGCTAATATAGACGTCACTTTCATCCAGATAGAAAATAAATCTCGTAAAATAGCATTAGTTCTCGTCTATCGTCCTCCAGTCCAGTCACCCGCTACAGACGAAAAACTTTATGATCTAACAGAGGACATTTGCTGCGTAAATAGCTGCATAATTATGGGGGACTTTAATCTTCCAGTCACGAGGTGGGATGAACCACTGACTGCTCACGCAGGCCAGCATCTCTACAAGTGCATACTTGAAGGCTCCCTCCATCAACACATCATGCATCCGACAAGAGGTAACAATATTCTAGATATTGTTTTAACAACTGATGAAGAACCAATAAAAGACGTAAAAAATTGGACCAGAATTTAGTTCAAGCAATCATCGTAGCTTACTTTTCACCATAAATTTTGACAAAACTAAAGTAAGCGAAATAAAGAAAAGAGCCAGACTATCGGCGTGCTAACTTTGAGAAACTTCGCATGCAGCTTGCATCCATAGACTGGAATAAACTGCTGGGAACACCAGACATTAACAAAGCATGGGAAGTGTTCGCTAAAAAGTTAAATGAAACCACGAATTTGTGTGTACCGCTACGAAACAAACAGAAGATAAAGAACACCAAACCGAAATGGTGGAATAATGAAATCAGATGCTGTCTTCTGGCTAAGAAAAAAGCGTAACACAAATACAAATTAACACAGAATAATAATGATAAACTAGAGCATTTTTTAAATTTAAGTCAGAAAAGCTTATACTTGCCTAATATAACTCACTGGAGCGCCCTCATCTAGAATACTGTGTATAGTTCTGGTCACCATATTACAAAAAAGACATTGAAAACTAGAAAAAGATACAGCGTAGAGACACTAAGATGATTCCAAGATCGCGTAATAAGCCGTATGAGGAACGACTGGAAGAAATAAACCTATTTCGCTTAACAAAGCGCAGGATAAAAGGAGACTTAATTGAAGTGTTCGAAATTTTTAAAGGATATAGTAACCTTGATGCAAATAGATATTTTACCATTGACCATTCTAACCTAACAAGGAATAATGGATTCAATATTTTACCCAAATGTTTTAAATCCCTCAAGGCCAAGCATTTTTCTTTAATCGCACAGTAAATATATGGAATAAACTTCCAGCAGAAACCGTAAACAACAATTCTATTTGAATAATTTAAAAACAAAATAGACAAATATTTAAAAGCTAATCCCCAATAAGCTCTCTTCTTGTCCGAATAATTACTGATTTCACTAATAAACTCTTTTATTTTACAGATACCAATTTTATTATAAATCATGTTCATTTTCAGATAGGTGTATAAAGTTCACCGTAGGGTGAATAGTAGAATTTCCTTTCATCCTTTCCTATGAAAATTACAAGTCAGTTTTTCCAAACTGAATGGTACTTTTCCCAACTATTTCCACGCTGGATGGAATGGTGGGTGGCGAGGAGCCTTCTGCTGTGCTGTCCTGTCTCTCTTCCCTGTAGCTAGTTAGAAGTAGTTACCAAACAGCCTTGCAAGGACCAAAAGATCTGTTGCTGTTTGGCTTTCCTTTGTATTCCTTTGTATTCCTTTGTATACTGCCCTCTTTCATCAAGCCTTCCACTTCTTTTGACATTTTTATTTTATTTGGGTTTGTAATTCATCTTGATTACAGGCATTTTTATTTTTTTCCTGAAGAAAAAAGGAATTTTCTCTCATGCTCCATTCTATAAATTTAGTGAGAGGATAGCTCTCTTCTAAGAAATCCTCTAGTTTTTCTCTGGTCTCTGGCGGCAATCCATGATAAAGTTTTAATAGTTTGGTCTCTATTTGGAAATTTCTCTTTGGTATAGTTTCTACTGCTGCATACTGGCATCTAAATTTATGATTAAAAGAATAAGAGCTAGTATGCCTGTCATATTGCAGCTCTTTAAGTTCAAGCTGCCATGCCATCAAAAGTTCATCTCCCTGATAAATTCATTTTGAAGGAAAGTTTTAAGGTATCCTAGGTTTGACAAATTCTTCTGTTGTTGGTTTTGTATTAAGAGGGTAATTTGAGAGCTAAGTCTGGTATTTGCAATCTGCACTCTAGCTTCATCATCAGAGGTAACTTGTTCTGCTCTGTCCAGGAATATATATATAGTTTTCGTCCTTCTTCTATATCCTCCAAGTCATGTGAAGAAAGCTCAGGGATATCACGAGGTTTTACTAAGATTGAAGAGGAAGGGGAAACGACTGAAGCCTTGGGTTGAGAAGTCATATTACTAGTCAAATTTTCAATTACATCTTTCTGATGAGCAATGATATCCTATAACCCAGTCATTTTATTTTGTAGTTCCTCCATTGTCAGTTGATGGGTTTCCTCTGTTTTAAGTTTAGACTATGCAATACATTATGACTAATTAGAAGTGGACTTTAATGATGGGTGAGTTTCTGGCTAGGATTCGATTCCTTTTTAGCTACTGTGATGAGATCAGCAGTAAACTGTCGGGTAACATAGCCACCACTAATGTCCCTTACCCCGATTCATTATCTGAAAGATATCCCGATACAATGAAAAATTATGTTGCAAATTAGTTTTTTTTCCCTTCTGTAAAATGTACACCATCAGATGACAATTGATTCGCATATGTTGTTGTGTTGAACTGAACGAATCTAGTGTTGGACAACCTTCTCTCTAATTTCCTATTGATGTCATTCTTAATTCTGTCATATTTTTTGTCAGAGTTTACCCTGAAAAGAACATATTTTCTTAGTGTCCCCCGTGTTCCGTTTTCCTTTTAAACATTATCCTTACTCTTAGTTATAAGTTAATATAAGGCTTATTTACCCATTTTATATCATGTAGTATTATTCTCTTCATAATTAAAGTTCTTTATATGTATGTATATGTGAGGGAAGAGGTGTATTTGAGGTGGAATGTGTTAAAGCGAGAGGCGATACATGTGTGGGGTTTGTATTGAGAGCAAATTCTTCAGAGACTAAGAGGCCCTGAGGGGAATAGAGGGGCGGCGTTCTCACGGGATAAATTCGAGTGTGGAGTGGTAATGGAGTGTGTGTGTGGAGATCGCAGATTCCTCTTTACTTTACTGTTGCATGTAAAAAAAAAAAAAACACACCGTGGTAGTCCCACAATCTATCTTTCTCTTACTTTGTTTCACCCCTTCTCTTCCCATCAACTTTTTCTTTAACTTGTGACTTGTTTTCTTCACCCCCCCTTCTATGAAAAAAAAAATAAAAATGAGTGTGTGTGGAGGTTTCACAGGAGGAGGCAGTAGACACATGCCAAAACGATAATTACTCCCAGTGAGGTCTAAAGCACTGTTCAGGGGGTGCTGTGAACTTATCATTAAACCCAGCTGTGACCTCACTGAACGTTTCCCTTTGTGTCTCACAACAAAAGGGGGCAGTCACAGCCTGCCCTCTAAAGACAACTCTCTTCCTCCACACAAAACTACAAGCACCTAATAACACACACACCCTTCACTCAAAAATTTTAAAATCATCATGGCGACTCCTACACCAGCCTCGGACTCCCCATCTGGGGAGGGGACCATAAATGTCCCCAGGTCGGACTGCCTTTCTGTCGACGACCCTAAGTGTCTTGACACCCCCCTCAACTTTTTTTTCATTAACTTCTGCAACATTCGCGGTCTAAAATCTAAATTTCAATCTGTAGAACACCACCTCTCCTTTTCTAAACCTCATCTTCTTTTCCTCACTGAAACTCAGGTGTCTGTGGCAACTGACAGTAGCCCCTTTTCTGTTCCCTCCTACTTTCTCTATCCTCATTTTCGATCCAAAGCTGGATGCTGCGTCTATGTGCGCAATGACTTAACCTGCTCTCGTGCCCACGCTCTTGAATCTTCCGAGTTTTCCACCATCTGGCTACGAATACAGAGTCACTCTCATACTAAATTTATTTGTGCTGTATACCCCTCACCTAACTTCTCTGATTATAAGAAATTCTTTGACTACTTAACTTCCAAAGTGGAGCACATTCTGACCCTCTTCCCTTTTGCAGAGATCTCCATTCTTGGAGACTTCAATGTTCACCACCAGCTTTGGCTTTCCTCTCCCTTCACTGATCATCCTGGTGAACTACAACTTTGCTATCCTCCATGACCTAGAGCAATTGGTGCAACCCTACTCGTATTCCTGACCGTCTTGGAGATACGCCCAACATTCTTGACCTTTTCCTGACCTCTAATCCTTCTGCTTATGCTGTCACCCTTTCTTCTCCATTGGGCTCCTCCGATCACAATCTCATATCTTTATCTTGTCCTATCGCTCCTCAGGATCCCCCTAAGCGAAGGTGCCTCTGGCGTTTTGCCTGTGCTAGTTGGGGGGACCTGAGGAGGTATTTTGCTGATTTTCCTTGGAATGACTACTGCTTCCGTGTCAGAGACCCGTCTTTGTGTGCTGAGCGCATAACAGAGGTGATAGTGTCTGGCATGGAGGCGTACATTCCTCACTCTTTTTCTCCTCCTAAACCTTCTAAACCTTGGTTTAACACAGCTTGTTCTCGTGCTATACATGATAGAGAGGTGGCCCACAAAAGGTACTTAAGCCTTCCATCACCAGAATCTCATGCACTTATATTTCTGCCCGGAACCATGCCAAGTCTGTTCTCCAACTAGCCAAAAACTCCTTCATTAACAGAAAATGTCAAAACCTTTCAAGATCTAACTCCCCTCGTGATTTCTGGCATCTAGCCAAAAATATCTCCAATAACTTTGCTTCTTCTTCTTTCCCTCCTCTATTTCACCCAGATGGCACCACTGCTGTCACATCTATTTTTAAAGCTAAACTCTTCGCTCAAACCTTTGCTAAAAACTCTACCTTGGACGATTCTGGGCTTGTTCCTCCCTCTCCTCCACCCTCTGACTACTTCATGCCACGTATTAAAATTCTTCACAATGATGTTTTCCATGCCCTCGCTGGCCTAAACCCTTGGGAGGCTTATGGACCTGATGGGGTCCCTCCTATTGTTCTCCGAAACTGTGCCTCCGTGTTTGCACCTTGCCTAGACAAACTCTTTCAGCTCTGTCTGTCAACATCTACCTTTCCTTCTTGCTGGAAGTTTGCCTACATTCAACCTGTTCCTAAAAAGGGTGACCGTTCTAATCCCTTAAACTACCGTGCTATTGCTTTAATTTCCTGCTTATCTAAAGTTTTTTAATCTATCCTCAACAGGAAGATTTTTAAACATCTATCACTTCACAACCTTCTACCTGATCGCCAGTATGGGTTCCGTCAAGGCCGCTCTACTGGTGATCTTCTGGTTTTTCTTACTGAGTCTTGGTCATCCTCTTTTAGAGATTTTGGTGAAACTTTTGCTGTTGCCTTGGACATATCAAAAGCTTTTGATAGAGTCTGGCACAAAGCTTTGATTTCCAATCTACCCTCCTACGGTTTCTATCCTTCTCTCTGTAACTTCATCTCAAGTTTCCTTTCTGACCGTTCTATTGCTGCTGTGGTAGACAGTCACTGTTCTTCTCCTAAATCTATTAATAGTGGTGTTCCTCAGGGTTCTGTCCTGTCACCCACTCTCTTATTATTATTCATTAATGATCTTCTAAACCAAACTTCTTGTCCTATCCACTCCTACGCTGATGATACCACCCTGCACTTTTCCACGTCTTTTCATAGACGTCCAACCCTTCAAGAGGCAAACATATCACGCAGGGAAGCCACAGAACGCTTGACTTCTGATCTTTCTAAAATTTCTGATTGGGGCAGAGCAAACTTGGTATTGTTCAATGCCTCAAAAACTCAGTTCCTCCATCTATCAACTCGACACAACCTTCCAGACAACTATCCCCTCTTCTTCAGTGACACTCAACTGTCCCCCTCTTCTACACTGAACATCATCGGTCTGTCCTTTACTTATAATCTGAACTACAAACTTCACATCTCATCTCTAGCTAAAACAGCTTCTATGAAGTTAGGTGTTCTGAGACGTCTCCGCCAGTTTTTCTCACCCCCCCAGCTGCCAACTCTATACAAGGGTCTTATCGGTTCATGTATGGATTATGCTTCACATGTCTGGGGGGCTCCACTCATACTGCTCTTCTAGACAGGGTGGAATCAAAAGCTTTTCGTCTCATCAACTCCTCTCTAACTGACTGTCTTCAGCCTCTCTCTCACCGCTGCAATGTTGCATATCTAGCTGTCTTCTACCGCTATTTTCATGCTAACTGCTCTTCTGATGTTGCTAACTGCATGCCTCCCCTCCTTCCGTGGCCTCGCTGCACAAGACTTTCTTCTTTCTCTCACCCCTATTCTGTCCACCTCTCTAACGCAAGAGTTAACCAGTATTCTCAGTCATTCATCCCTTTCTCTGGTAAACTCTGGAACTCCCTGCCTGCTTCTGTATTTCCACCTTCCTATGACTTGAATTCCTTCAAGAGGGAGGTTTCAAGACACTTATTCATCAATTTTTTGTCTACCGCTTTGGACCCTTTTTATGGGACTGGCATTTCAGTGGGCATTTTTTTTTTTATCGGATTTTTGTTGCCCTTGGTCAGTGTCCCTCCAATATATATATATATATATATATATATATATATATATATATATATATATATATATATATATATATATATATATATATATATATATATATATATATATATATATATATATATATATATATATATATAGTGTATTGGTAGCGTGGAGAACCGGTAGTGAGAAGTGATGATTCTGGCAGCTTGGAGGTCGTGGGTATAAGTTGATGTAGTTGGTGTGTGCGAGTAAAAGACACGATGATGAGAGTTCTTCTTGATTTAATAGTAGGTTGACAGTATACATTGGATTCGAGACGAAATTATAACGTGACGATTGTCCTCTCTCTGAAGACTCTGGCGACTCTGACTCTCAAATGAACTATCTGACTGAACTGTGACTCTATCTGAACTAAACTGCAAGCTCACTACCATGCGGGCTGTATTTATCTGAGCTAAAGTGGATCGCAGATAGTTATCCCTTAGGACTGGAAGTGGGTGTGAAATTCCCTTGAGAGGTGGAAACTGGCTGACCATGGTACACGTGGGATGAATATATGAAATAGTGAAATATACATATATATAATAATAGTAATTGTTGAGACTGATACAGATGCCTTACCCCCCGAAAAATGCGCCCTCGCATTTGGATATAACAACAATGATGGGAGCAATTAACATCAGAGAGTGCGGAACGAGAACCTTAATAATAACATAAAGACAGGATAAGATAATATAATACATGTACAACACATATAAGTAAAGAGAAATGTACACATATATACACAATATTGAAATTGGATGATTAAACTTTGGAATGGGAACGAAGTTTCAGTCTGTAAGAAGGTGTGTGTGTGTGTGTGTGTGTGTGTATGTGTGTGTGTGTGTGTGTGTGTGTAGTTAGGCTTAAGTCGCATGAAGGGTCTGTTAAATCAGAACTTAATGATACCTGATGTACACATTCATCATCGAATCCCTTGTTCACACGGTTCAAATGATCGACAAGGACGATCTGTTCCCTTAAGGTTTTGTGATCTAGAATTTTTACTTTGTAACTATGGAAAAATTCGATTACACTGTGTGCACCAAAGAACAATGGATTTAATTTAGAGTTACGATCGTTAACTCTAGCGAAGACTATATCGCCGACTTCAATGGAAGAATCTGTCGCTCTGCGATGTTGTTTCCCCAGTATCTCAGCTTGCGATGCAGTGATGCAGTGATGATTGAGCTTATGAGTGAACTGAAAATCGAGGAGACAACATTTGACGCAGTCATCCATGTTGTAGACAGGACGCGGCGCGCTGTGGAGAAATTCAAATGGAAGACGCTTGTCGGTACCAAACAGCACGAAATGTGGAGATTAGTTGATGGTGGAGTGGATTGCTGAATTGACAGAGCAGGCTATCTAAGGAAGCTATTCGTTCCAGGAGTGCTTTGCTTCTGTTATGTAGCGCAGAACGTCAAGGATACGTTTATTACAACGCTCTACTTTGCTGTCTGAACTGGGTGAGTGAGGAACAATGTTACATTTCTTGATATGAAATTCTTTACAAATCTATTGTAAGAGAGAATTATTGAATTCAGCGCCATTGTCAGATAAGATGACAGGAAGAGAGTTATAAGGACAAATTATGTTGTCGACGATCAAGTGAAGAACAAAAGTAGCAGTTTTGTCCTTGAGAGCAACGAGAATGGTGAAACGAGTGAAACCATCTAAACAAACTAGAACATACAGGTAACCGTTCTCTGTAAGTGGAAGTTTGAGCAGATCAACAGAGACTGAATCCCAAGGGGCGAAAAGGATGGGGTATGGAACCGATGGACTGTCATTTCCGAGTGATGGACGGTGTGAAGCACACTGAGGACAGAGCGCACAGTGTTGAAAAGATACCTTTCATCATAGCTAATCAGAAATATGATCGTTTTGCCTGCGCGAGACATCTGTCCCGACCTGGATGTCCTGCGTGGGGTGAGTCGTGAACGTGGTGAAGTATGATACTCACAAGCGACTGAGGTATCACGAGCTGAGATAAACGCCCACTAGAATCGTCAGTAGAGATATCACTCGGCTTATATGAGAGATCGTCTTGCATGAAAAACGTATCAGCACTCACTTGCAACTTAGGAAGATTTGTGTCATCACCAGACTCGAGGTAATAAGCAACACTAGAACAGAAGCTGTCTGAACTTTGATGTTTGCTTATTTCATCCATGGTTGGCATGACAGGATTTTCTGTCATAACGAAGATAGTAGCAACATTGTGTGATAGTGCATCTGCCACTGAGTTTGCATTACCAGGAATATATGAACATGTCGGATTAAATTCTTGAATCGTGAGATGCCAGCGAGCAAATTGACCTGTGAAGTTGTTGCCTTTGAAGGTCTCTGTGACTGCATAATGATCAGCGTGGATATGAATTTTATAGCCTAAGATGAGTTCACGGAAATGACGTTAACACCCAGATCACGGCGAGACTTTCACGCTTTGTGACGTCATAATTTTGCTCTGCCTTGTTGAGAAGTTTGCTAGCATACGCGATGTTCACCGAGTGAATCTTTCTGCATGAGAATAGCACCGATTCCAGAGCCAGAAGGATCAGTGTATAAAATTAAATCTTTCTCGAAATTTAGAAAAGCATGAACAGGTGATTGGCACAAGGCAGTTTTAAGATCAAAGGCATCTTTTTCCTTTTCAAACCATATGAATGCAACATTTTTCTTGCGCAAATGAGTGAGAGGTTGAGCGATAAGTCTGATTTTTTTTTTTTTTATGAACTGGCGATAAAATCCAGCAAGACCGATGAACTGCCTGATCTGATCGATATTAGTAGGAACAGGGAAATTTTTTACAGCATTTACCTTGTCATCTAAAGTGTGAATACCATCTCTATCGACTTTGTGACCAAGAAATTTGACTTGCTGTTTGAGAAACGAACATTTGCTGAGTTTGATCTTGAAGCCAGCAACTTGAAAATGTGACAGAAGTAGAGACAGCGTATGAAAATTATCCTGTACTCTGATGCAATGATAACGTTATCAAGGAAGCAGAACACACTTTTACCGATAAGACCTGAGTGAACAGAATTCATCAATCTCTGAAACATTAGAGGCGAGTTACGTAGACTTGGGCCATGCGTTTGAACATAAATTCGCCAGAGGAGGTAATGAAAGCAATATATAGCCGGGAAGTTTCCCCTAATTCAACTTAGAAGGATCCTGAGTGTACTCGTAAGTCTAGGGTAGAAAATACCGCATTTGAATCTCCGAGAGATTGAAGATCAGCCAACCTCGGCATAGGATAACGGTCAGGAATGGTAGATGAGTTGAGATTTCTGAAATCGACAACGACACGCCAATAGCCTTGTTGCTTTGGAACGAGTAACATGGGAGCGTTATGAGATGAACAAGCAGGTTCCATTACATCTTGAAATAACATACCTCGTACAGCTTCCTCAAGCAGAACACGACGACTGTGTGTCACCCTGGGGGTGTAAGATGGTCTGGACCCAGGCGTTAGACGAATAGCGTGAGTGATGACGTCTGTGTGACCCAGAAGTTCACCAGGGAGCGAGACAGCGTTCCTGAAAGAATTTAGGAGAGCGAGTAATTCATGTTGAGATTCTGGGAAATCAAGTACAGATATGTGATCATCTGTGATAGGCGGCAGAGAAGACATATTATGGCTATCAGATGCAGATACATTATTGATGGAAGAAGAAGCTAAATTATCCGAGATTACAACTTTCTCAAAGTAAGGCAAGGCTTCTCCGAGTAGCACACCTGTTTTCAGCTTGACAGGTGTAGATGTAACATTTTTCAGCCGGATTTTGCAGAATCAATTTTCATCGATTGTGGAAAGAACGGAGTCTAACTGGGAGTCTAAGATGGTCTGGAACCAGGCGTCAGATGAATACCGTGAGTGATGACGTGATGAAGCTGTGAGATAGGCAAAATAGATGACATAACACAAGAATCCCGTGTAGATAACATCTGATCGCTAGTAGAAAGAACAAATGTCACTACACCAGCAAGAGAGGAAGTATCAGAGGAAAGAATAGCAGGAATATAAGTATCCCCTTGAGCGATTTCATTGATGGCAGGGAAAAGACTGATATCATATGTACACATGGTGTTGAAGCCTATGAGAAGATCAGCACTGAAAAACACATCAAATACAATATAAAAATAATCACATATGTCTGGTTCCTGGGGTGATAAAGGCAGTGATAAGAGTACCTTCCCATGAGGTAAAATAATTTTCTCAGATATACCACTGAGATTGACATCAGGAGGTAATGTAGAGATGAGATCCTGAGAAGAGGAAGAGAGCTTACGAAATATATCCATTCTGATAAGGTTAACTGTAGCACCTGTGTCAAAGAAGGCTTTCTGTGATAGAGTAACATCTGCGATAATACCATTGAACAATCCACCATATCGAATGTTAATTAAAGGAAGTGCTGAGTTAGAAGGATGTGTGAAGCATACCTTGTCTTTTGTACGATGTTTAGGTACATATTAAGGAGAAGACTTAAGGATAGGCGATATTATGGTCAGAGAAGAGTTTTCCGACGATGTTTGTGGAGCCTATGACTGTGAGTGATAATGCCTACAGTCTTGTAAGAAGTGACCTAACCTTTTTTGTGAAAAGAACATAATGTCTCAGTATCAAAGCAGTGTCTTCTTGAACTATCGAGAATAACTCTACACTGTTCAATAACATGACCTGGCAGCTTGCAACGGTTGCAGGTGACATTTCTTGATTTCGGTCGAGTGTACTGATAGTGAGATGAAGGGGATGTGAGTGCAATGTAGCGTCCACGAGAAGGAGAAGAACGGGAAGATGGGTGATGAGAAGGGGGTGAGT
The DNA here is from genome assembly GCF_035594125.1 of Scylla paramamosain. NCBI lineage: Eukaryota > Metazoa > Arthropoda > Malacostraca > Decapoda > Portunidae > Scylla > Scylla paramamosain. The sequence continues at coordinate 905,200 of NC_087179.1, forward strand.
CGAGTGAGGAAGCAACAAGAGCTCGAACAGGTTCAGAGGTGGGAAGGGGACGCTTATCAGAAATTACTTTGCAGACATCATATATGTAATCCGATCTGTGGAATTCGATGTCATTTGCGACCTGGAAATTGGGAGCATCGAAGAAGGAGGTGAACAAGATATAAGTTATGAGCCTTTCCAACCCATCTGATGACAGTGAATCAATTGTAAACCAATTTGAGTCTTGTAACTGAGTGATCAATTCTGAGCTCAGAGAGGAAGCAATGTTTTCTGCCTGGTAAGGATTAGTGTGTGAGCGGACGTGCTCTGAGATAGATTTGGAAAGTTTGAGAAGAGAATGAGTTGCTCCAAGCTTGGAATGACTCAGGAAATTATTTCTGAGGTGAGCGTGTGAAGTCATCATAGGTGGTGAGAGAAGCAAATCTGTCTGACTTCACCAACAGGCCAGCAAGACTCGAAGGCCCGTGACAGATGCGTGATTTTAAAATGTAGATTTTTTTTCTTATCAGATGTGGCTGCACGTCGAGTGCATTCTTCCTTAATTCTTTCAATAAATTGATGAACAGTCTCTGTGCCAGTACCAGAAAAATTAGGAAGCTCATGAGATTCGTATATGAAGGTGATATGAGGAGTAGCGGTGGTTTCAGTAGACACTGTAGCAGGTAATGAAGGAGAGAGTGCAGACTATGAGCGTGTTTGCATGAGCAATATGAAGTGTACAGATAATTAAGGAACAATAGGCACATAAATATAAAAACACATAATATGATAACACAGCACGCAATATAACACAGAATAATACACAATTAATAACACAGCCAACAACAATAATAATGAAAGACAGAAAGGAATGATATAAACACTGACAGGCAGACAGGCAGACGGCAGGAGATGAATAGGAAGACAGACAGACAGACAGAGAATTGGATAAATAGACAGATAGGCACCACTTAATAACAGAAGAGGGAAGAGTGGAGAGAAGAATCTGGATCGGATTTGATACTTAAATGTTGGCGAGGAAGTAATACCAGATGACTGGGGGAGCACGGCTGGGCAGATGTGAGGAGATGACCTTGGACGGGTCTGGGCAGGAAGAAGGTGGCCTGGCCGTGAGCACTGGTGTAGAGGGTGGTGGGTGGGGTTTGGCTTGGAGAAGGAGCCAAGTCCTTGAGCACTGGGGTGGCTCGGGGTAGGAGCCAAGGGACACCCACTCCTCGGGAGGGAAACAGGAACGGCGAACAGCGCGGCGGCATGGTGCGGCGGCAGAGGTGCAGCGAGGAGCAGGGTGAGGCCACAGGGACGAGTCACGTGGGAGCGGCCAGGAGAGAGAGAGAGAGAGAGAGAGAGAGAGAGAGAGAGAGAGAGAGAGAGAGAGAGAGAGAGAGAGAGAGAGAGAGAGAGCCACCACTGTTTCGAATTTGTTTGTGATGAAGGGACAGAATTGATCTGCTACTGTATTGGGTTGATCTGATTGCCGCTGCTGCTCTGATATTGATGATGTTACTTGCCCAGTCGATTGATGATGCTTGGGGTACTGGTAGCGTGGAGGACCGGTAGTGAGAAGCGGTGATTCTGGTAGCTTAGAGGTCGTGGGTATAAGTTGATGTAGTTGGTGTGTGCGAGTAAAAGACACGATGATGAGAGTTCTTGATTTAATAGTAGGTTGAGAGTATACACTGGATTCGAAACGAAATTATTATTATTATTATTATTATTATTTTATTTTTTTATTTTTTTATGTAGGAAGGACACTGGCCAAGAGCAACAAAAATCCAATAAAAAAAATAATAAAATAAATAAAAAAAAAACACTGAGATGCAAGTCCCAGAAATGGGTCCAAAACGGTAGTCAAAAAACAAGGGATATGTGCCTTGAAACCTCCCTCTTGAAGGAATTCAAGTCATAGGAAGGTGGATATACAGAAGCAGGCAGGGAGTTCCAGAGTTTACCAAAGAAAGGGATGAATGATTGAGAATACTGGCTAACTCTTGCATTAGAGGGGTGGACAAAATAGAGGTGAGAGAAAGAAGAAAGTCTTGTGCAGCGAGGCTGCAGTAAGAGGGGAGGCATGCAGTTAGCAAGATCAGAAAAGCAGTTAGCATGAAAATATCGGTAGAAGACAGCTAGATATGCAACATTGCGGCGATGAGAGGGAGGCTTAAGACAGTCAGTTAGAGGAGAGGAGTTGATGAAACGAAAATCTTTTTCATTCCACCCTGTCTAGAAGTACGGTAAGAGTGGAACCCCCCCCCAGACATGTGAAGCATACTCCATACATGGACGGATAAGGCCCTTGTACGGCCTTATCCGTACAAGGGGGAGGGGGTGACAAAAACTACCGGAGACATCTCAGAACTCCTAACTTCATAGAAGCTGTTTTAGCTAGAGATGAGATGTGAAGTTTCTAGTTCAGATTATAAGTAAAGGACAGCCCGAGGATGTTCAGTGTAGAAGAAGGGGACAGTCGAGTGTCATTGAAGAAGAGGGGATAGTTGTCTGGAAAGTTGTGTCGAGTTGATAGATGGAGGAATTAAGTTTTTGAGGCATTGAACAATACCAAGTTTGCTCTGCCCCGATCAGAAATTTTAGAAAGATCAGAAGTAAGGCGTTCTGTGGCTTCCCTGCATGAAATGTTTACTTCCTGAAGGTTTTGACATCTACAAAAAGACGTGGAAAAGTGCAGGATGGTATCATCAGCGTAGGAGTGGACAGGACAAGAAGTTTGATTTAGGTCATTGATGAATAATAAGAAGAGAGTGGGTGACAGGACAGAACCCTGAGGAACACCACTGTTAATCAATTTAGGAGAACAGTGACCGTCTACCACAGCAGCAATAGAACGGTCAGAAAGGAAACTTGAGATGAAGTTACAGAGAGAAGGATAGAAGCCGTAGGAGGGTAGTTTGGAAATTAAATCTTTGTGCCAGACTCTATCAAAAGCTTTTGATATATCCAAGGCAAAACCAAAAGTTTCACCAAAATCTCTAAAAGAGGATGACCAAGACTCAGTAAGGAATGCCAGAAGATCACCAGTAGAGCGGCCTTGACGGAACCCATAATGGCGATCAGACAGAAGGTTGTGAAGTGATATATGTTTAAGAATCTTCCTGTTGAGGATAGATTCAAAAATTTTAGATAGGCAGGAAATTAAATCAATAAGACGGTAGTTTGAGGATTAGAACGGTCATCCTTTTTAGGAACAGGCTGAATGTAGGCAAACTTCCAGCAAGAAGGAAAGGTAGATGTTGACAGACAGAGCTGAAAGAGTTTGACTAAGCAACGTGACGATCAATTGTTCCCTGAGGTGATGTGAATGATGACTGAGCAGCGTCTCTTAAGGCTGACTGATTGAGCGGAACTGAGTGAGAGACCGAGACTGACTGCTTGTGACTACGTGACTGGCTGGGACTGAGAGCTCGCCTCTGACTAACTGCGACTCTGACTCTCGAATGAACTCTCTGACTGAACTGTGACTCTGTCTGAATTGAACTGCGAGCTCACTACTATGCGGGCTGTATTTATCTGAGCTAAGTGGATCGCAGATCCCTAAGGAGTGGAAGGGGACCGAACGCAGGTGTTATCCCTAAGGACTGGAAGTGGGTGTGAAATTTTCTTGAGAGATGGAGAAAGGACTGGCTGGCCATGGTACACGTGGGATGAATATATGAAAAAGTGAAATATATATATATATATATATATATATATATATATATATATATATATATATATATATATATATATATATATATATATATATATATATATATATATATATATATATATATATATATATATATATATATATATATATATATATATATATAGTAATTGTTGAGACTGATACATGTGAAGATCTTCTTGATAATTTGTTTTTCAAGGGAACTCTGAAGTTTTTTTCAACTTTTGCTACGTTTCGCCTCTTTCTGCAGGGATCTTCAGGCTAAAAGTAAAAAAAAAAAAAAAGAAAAAAAACACTAAATAAAAGTTGTATCAAATTCACATTACATGGCATTACATGGCGTGTAGTGTCATATAATGTGAATTTTATAAAACTTTTATTTAGTGTTTCACAATTTTTTTTTTTTTTTTTTTTTTGTCCTGGACGCCTGCAGAAAGAGGCGATACATAGCAAAAGAATAAAGTTGAAGAAAATTTCGGAGTTTCTCTGAAAAACAAGTTATAATATATATATATATATATATATATATATATATATATATATATATATATATATATATATATATATATATATATATATATATATATATATGTAAAGAAATAGAGCAATGAATAGAGTAATAGAATAGAGCAGACGACTGAAATCGACTTAGCGATTGGGTAATTAGTAATAGGTCAGTAGGGAGCTATATATGAAGATAAGATGAATTTATAAAGGTGGATGGCAATTGGGCTATAGATATGTAACTTTTACAAAAATATTTCGTATTTTGTATGTAATAGGCTTACAGGCCTATGTTCTTATGATACAAGGGAATTATCCTACATTATAGGGAATGTTTTTGCAAACACGAAGCAAGTTTACGGCTGGCTAGTTTATCTTGCTTTACATTAAATGATATTTTCTATATAGCATATTTACCTATCCAGAGTGTGGCTACCGTGGAGTGTCCTTGCTCGTATCGTGAGGCAGACCCGTTGTTTCCTGGGGCCACAGGCTACAGGTGGGACTGTGAGTACGTGTCTCATGGCCTGGCAGATGTTCCTTCCTCCTGCTGGGCTGAACATCCACACGTTTCACAGGTCATATATGACGCTTCTGAGACCAAGTATTAATCATCATCTTACATTGTTAATTTTTCATGTAACCATTTGATCACTGCAAAAACACTTGAGGAAAGTATACTAACTAATAGGAAATCACTAATGTTTTACACTTTGCATGTTCAGGCAACTGACAAGAACGATTATTTATCAGATTTTCCTGGACTACAACGACATTGTCGCGGTGGCTCTGGATAGCTTCACGGAGCTTACTGACCTGTGCACACTGTCTCTCAGTCATAACAAAATCGCCATGATACACGAGACCGCACTTGAAGGTACGTTTTATTTGGTAGCATTTTTATAAATTATAGCTTTTTCATGTACTCCCTGAAAACTCACTGAAATATATATATTTGATCAAATAATGCATAATTCATTTAATCTTTGAAAGGCGAATCAACAAGATAAATGTTACAGGGCTAGATTCGCTTGTGTACCTGGACTTATCTGGCAACAGACTTAAGTCGTTGCCATCACAAGTATGGCAGCTGACGAGGCTCACGCACCTCTATCTTGGTGACAACAGTTTTACGGACGCTGAGACATTCAACATATCGAATTTGGTTAGTTTTACTAATTGTTATATATATATATATATATATATATATATATATATATATATATATATATATATATATATATATATATATATATATATATATATATATATATATATATATATTACTTATACATATATACATATATAATATATATATTACATATATATATATATATATATATATATATATATATATATATATATATATATATATATATATATATATATATATATATATATATATATATATATATATATATATATATATTATAATAGTGCACTGTTTGCAATAAACATTTTGAACCAAAGGAAAAAGTTTGTTGAAATATAAGTGTCGAAAATGGTATGAGTAGTTTTATATCGGGAAATGCCAAATAATAACTGCAACAGATATCCCATTGCCAATTATAGATTCTCATATTTATGTAAAGACAACTCCACCCCCCCAAGAAAAAAAATGCCTGTTGATATATTTGTTATGGTGCCTGAAACACTAGCCCATTGGTTAGGACATTCCGAGTCAGACACATTCATACATATCAATCCTTACAATGTTACTGATGGTCTCTCCTCCCGAGGAGAGCTTCCGGTTCCGTACTATCATCTCTGTCCTCGGTGTCGACGTATCAAGCTCCCCTCATGGTACCATGAATCAGTTGAAGGGTGTCATTTTCTCTCGCGATTTGTTCCGATTTGTCCTTCGTTAAGGACTGTAGGGCTATAATGCAGTTTCGGTACAACACATATATAAAAAAATAAATGAAATACCTATTTCGACATTGACCCAGTTAATTACTTTCAATCACTTGGAGTTATCCAGAACCATTAAATACGTTTGGCTGAACTCATTGTGAACTCATACATACCCAACCCAAGGCGGTGCTTAATAAAAAAGAGAGTAGGTGACGGGACAGAACCCTAAGGAAAACTACTGTTGACAGATTTAGGAGAAGAATAGTGACCATTTACCACAGCAGCAATAGAACGGTCAGAAAGGAAACTTGAGATGAAGTTACAGAGAGAAGGATAGAAGCCGTAGGAGGGTAGTTTGGAAATCAAAGCTTTGTGCCAGACTATCAAAAGCTTTTGATATGTCCAAAGCAACAGCAAAAGTTTCACCAATATCTCTAAAAGAGGATGACCAAGACTCAGTAAGGAAAGCCAGAAGATCACCAGTAGAGCGGCCTTGACGGAACGCATATTAGGAAACAGTTAGAAGGTTGTGCAGTGATAGTTGTTTAAGAATCTTCTTGTTGAGGATAGATTCAAAACTTTAGATAGGCAGGAAATTAAAGCAATAAGACGGTAGTTTGAGAGATTAGAACGGTCATCCTTTTTTAGGTACAGGATGAATGAAGGCAAACTTCCAGCAAGAAGGAAAGCTAGATGCTGACAGACAGAGTTGAAAGAGTTTGACTAGACGAGGCGCAAGCACGGATGCACAGTTTCGGAGAACAATAGGAGGGACCCAATCAAGTCCATAAGCCTTCCAAGGTTTAGAAGGTTGTGAAGTGATAGTTGTTTAAGAATCTTCTTGTTGAGGGTAGATTCAAAACTTTAGATAGGCAGGAAATTAAAGCAATAAGACTGTAGTTTGAGAGATTAGAACGGTCATCTTTTTTTTAGGAACAGGATGAATGTAGGCAAACTTCCAGCAAGAAGGAAAGGTAGATGCTGACAGAGTTGAAAGAGTTTGACTAGACGAGGCGCAAGCACGGATGCACAGTTTCGGAGAACCCAATCAAGTCCATAAGCCTTCCAAGGGTTTAGGCCAGCAAGGACATGGCAAACATCAGTGCGAAAGATCTTAATAGGTAGCATAAAGTAGTCAGAGGATGGGGGAAAGGGAGGAACAAAATCTTTTACCAAAAGTTCAAGTTTAGAAATAGATGAGATGGCAGTGGTGCCATCAGGTTGAAATAGAGGGAAAGATGAAGAAGCAAGGTTATTAGAGATGTTTTTGGCTAGGTGCCAGAAGTCACGATGGGAGTTACATCTTGAAGGATTTTGATATTTTTTTTCTATTAATGAAGGAGTTTTTGGTTAGTTGGAGGACAGAAGATAGGGTAACAGCATAAGCAGAAGGATTAGAAGTTAGGAAAAGATCAAGAATGTTGGGCGTATCTCCAAGACTGTCAGAAATACGAGTAAGGTGTTGTACCAATTATTACTCTAGGTCGTGGAGGATTGCAGAGTTAAAGGCTAGTTCACCAGGATGGTTAGTTAATGGAGAGGAAAGCCAGAGCTGGTAGTGAACATTGAAGTCTTCAAGAATGGAGATCTTCACAGAAGGGAAGAGAGTCAGAGTGTGCTCCACTTTGTACGGTACATATAAATTTAGTTTGAGAGTGACTATGCAGTCGTAGCCAGATGGTGGAAAACTCGGAAGATTCAAGAGAGCACGAGGGTACGAGAGAAAGGTGAGTTATTGCGCAACATCCTACTTTGGATTGAAAATGGATTGATTGGATTGGATTGAAAGTAGGAGGGAACAGAAAAGAGGCTAGTGTCAGTTGCCTTTGTTTCAGTGAGGAAAAGATGATGAGGTTTGGCAGAGGAGAGGTGGTATTCTACAAATTGAAAATTAGACCCACGACCGTGAATGTTGCAGAATGAAGAAAAAGTTGAGAGGGGTGTCAAGACACCAGATAGCAGAAGAGTAGTCCGACCTAGGAACATTTATGGTCCCCTCCCCAGATGGGGACCATAAGACTGGTGCAGGAGTCGCCATGATAATTTTCAATTTCGAGTGAAGGGTGTGTGTGTAATTTAGGTGCATGTAGTTTTGTGTGAAGGAAGAGAGTTGTCTTTAGAGGGCAGGCTGTGATTGCTCCTTTGTGTTGAGACACAAAGGAAAACGTTCAGTGAGGTCAGAGCTGTGTTTAATGATAAGTTTACAGCACCCCCTGATCCAGTGCTTTAGACCACATTTAATAATTATCGTTTCTGCAGGTGACTACTGCCTCCTCCTCCTCCTTCAGTTAATTCATGAAATTAATGAACTGAATGAATCTAAACCCAGCCTAACAAAACCGGTAATGTTATTTCATTATCATCCAGTATTTTCTTAGGTGACAAATTCCATATACCCTGTGAAAGTGGTTACCAAACTGCGAGTCATGTCCCCCCAAAACAGTCATTAGCTCTATGATCTGGGGATCATAGAGGTCATGGATCCTTCTCATTAAGATATGATTAAAACAATCATTGGTAATAAACATTAATAAACATTTTTTTATCGGTCTCTGTGTAGTGATTAATCTTATATATATATATATATATATATATATATATATATATATATATATATATATATATATATATATATATATATATATATATATATATATATATATATATATATATATACAATTGCGCCATTGAAAGTTAGTGTGTTTTCAGAAAGCTTATAAAGGTGGTTGTCATGGTAGGTTTGGCACTACTGAAAGGGGTCACTGACGTACTGGAAAGTTTTGAAACATTGCCCTATGCGTGTCAAAATTATTACAGGAATTTGACCACAGAGGGGTATCAAATGAAATAAGGGTGACAAGTAGTGAAGTTTCCATCAGTAGGTGAAGTGAGCTCACGCTGCCATTCTAGTTCTTAAATTTCTATTATACTGTTATTATAGCCTACAAAAGTGTTGCTATATTGTTAAATAATTTTAATGTAATTTAGGAAGTAATACAAGTACAAGCGCATAAAAACTTGAGCTATTTCCAAGAAATAAATCCATTGGAAGCTCCACTGGGAAGACCCAGCAGCTCCCAAGCCAATGTTACCCAAGGTTCCAATTTCTGGTAAGAATCAAAACAACGCCACGAAAAACGACTGTGAAATCGGATCTGTTGTTGGCTGTGGACATTGCCAGTCATTATTAACGATCACAACAAAAGGAAACAACTCTGAAATAAGCCATATATCCGTTTATTTCTGGGCAAGATGATTTTTTTTTTTTTTCAAATCATCATCTACACAATGAAAGGATTAGCAATTTACTTAATACACTGAATTGATCTAAACCTAGCCTAACCAAACCTAGCCCTCTGCTGGAAACGGTAATATGCTATTTCTATATTACTCAATATTTATCCTATGTGACTGATGTGTTTGCCCAAGAAAGGTAATATATATATATATATATATATATATATATATATATATATATATATATATATATATATATATATATATATATATATATATATATATATGGGAAAATTTGCTTAGCCAGGAAGTGTATTGCCTGGTGGTGCCTTGATGATGCACCAGGAGGATGTGGCCCCTGATGTACGCGTTGAGTGTGGCAAGGGTGTCGGGGTGTCATTGTTTAGTGACTATCGTTTGTGTAATGTGGAGAAAAAAAAGTACAAAAGTAGGACTAAACAGAGTAGCACAGACAGCAGGAGAGGTGGGAGTAAGTGAAGAGGTCGTGAATGCAAAGGTGAAAAGAGACGACGGAGAAGGAAAAGACAGGAGGAGATGGAGCAACCGTAGCTGCTTTAGGATAAGAAGTGACCCTGCAGAAATAAACCCTCACCTCAATGTAGCCAAGGATATCATGGGTCCTGAGAGAGAAGCGGTGACAGATCTCGAGGGATGAGCAGGAGGAAGCGGCAGTTTAAGTATGAAGGGCCAAGTTGGAGTCCTGATGTTTCCTTTTTTTATGATGACTGTGTATGTTCTTCCTGTAGCGCTCTCTGTTTTGTAATTTGTTTGCGCTCCATTTGAATGTGATGTAAATTGTTCTGACATTTAGGAGTGAGTTGTCATGTACAGAGCTTTGAATTTATTTGCTGTCCGTGCTTAAAATTTTGAAAGCTGCGTGTAACTTGAGAATTTTTTTCAGTGAGGTGAGGGCATGTTATGAGCTGTGTAAATTATTAAAGAAGATAGTGGGAGGGAAAAAATGAGTAGAAAGGAGATGAGAAGAAGGACAGAGAGAGAGAGAGAGAGAGAGAGAGAGAGAGAGAGAGAGAGAGAGAGAGAGAGAGAGAGAGAGAGAGAGAGAGAGAAGTCCTGCGCGTCAAAGAGACCCATTTATGTAGGCTACAATATATATTTTCATTTCCTCCATTTCTCTTTACAGCACCATATAAAAAGAACTATTCCTTGTAAAAACAGAAATGTACATACATCGTGCCATAATTAACTTGCAATTAGCCCCTTTAGGGCTTTGTGGTGAGTGGAGCACGGCGGGTGTGCAGTGCGTCACCACCCACCGTCCTTACTCCTTTCCTCACCCCCTTTTTTCTTTGTCATGTGACTTCTTCCCATAGTGAGGCGTATCCCATTGTTTCCGGGCGCCATTCGGGTTCAGAGATACAAAAGGAGAGGATGTAGTGAGAGAAGGGAGAGCACTGGCACGGAATAGGGCGATATTTGCCTGTTTTAGAGGGCGTTTGTTAGTTAATATTGTATATGAGTTTGCGGCAACACCGCCCTTGTCGATTTAGTTACTGAAAATGGCAAACATCACAGCGTATAGGGACATTTGGAATGGGAAAAAGGCCCACTGATGTGCCGGTCCCCAAATAAGGTCGAAAGCGGTAGCAAAAATTACAGGATAAGTGCCTTGAAACTTCCCTCTTGAAAGAGTTCAAATCATAGTGTGCTGATTCCTGTCACATATCAAAAAAAAAAAAAAAAATATATATATATATATATATATATATATATATATATATATATATATATATATATATATATATATATATATATATATATATATATATATATATATATATATATATATATATATTATAAAAAAATACTTACTTATTCATTAAATAAATAAATAACCAATAAAAAAGAACTGGGTGGATGTATACGACTTCCTGGTGTAATCTGAAAAGTGAAGTATTCCCTCTCAGTTGACCACAAAGAAAAGAAAGGTTAATGGTTTAAGTGAAAAGCTAATAACAAAAAAAAAAAAATTTACTCAACGCTCTCAAAATGGGAGTAAACAGCTAACACACACACACACACACACACACACACAAAAAAAAAAAAAAAAAAAAAAAAAAAATAGCAACAGACCGAGGAGGATTCCTACTTAATCAAATCCCCCTTTGAGACAACACCACCTAACTAAACTGATTGTCTAATCACTACATTACCCGGATGCTTAATTGTCTCTTTGTGGTGGGTGGACGTCCGCGTAGTGACTGGAAGCAGGTTGGGGTCCAGGTGAGTGGCGGCTGGCCACCCGACCACGTAGACTCGTCAGTAGTGGAGGAATAGAGGTGATGGTGTAGGTCAGGATGGTCCAACTTCTTCGACATCTTGAGCCAGCCATATATATATACATATATATATATATATATATATATATATATATATATATATATATATATATATATATATATATATATATATATATATATATATATATATATATATATATATATATATATATATATATATATATATATATAAAGCACTGTCCAGGGGGTGCTGTGAACTTATCATTAAACCCAGCTGTGACCTCAATGAACGTTTCCCTTTGTGTCTCACAACACAAGGGGGCAGTCACAGCCTGCCCTCTGAAGACAACTCTCTTCCTCCACACAAAACTACAAGCACCTAATAACACACACACCCTTCACTCAAAAATTATAAAATCATCATGGCGACTCTTACACCAGCCAAAGAGTCCCCATCTGAGGAGGGGACCATAAATATCCCCAGGTCGGACTGCCTTTCTGTCAATGACCCTAAGTGTCTTGACACCCCCCCTCAACTTTTTCTTCATTAACTTCTGCAACATTCGCGGTCTAAAATCTAAATCTCAATCTGTAGAACACCACCTCTCCTCCTCTAAACCTCATCTTCTTTTCCTCACTGAAACTCAGGTGTCTGAGGCAACTGAGAGTAGCCCCTTTTCTGTTCCCTCCTACTTTCTCTATCCTCAATTTCGATCCAAAGCTGGATGCTGCGTTTATGTGCGCAATGCCTTAACCTGCTCTCGTGCCCACGTTCTTGAGTCTTCTGAGTTTTCCATCATCTGGTTACGACTAGAGTCACTCTCAAACTAAATTTATCTGTGCTGTATACCTCTCACCTAACTCCTCTGACTATAAGAAATTCTTTGACTACTTAACTTCCAAAGTGGAGCACATTCTGACCCTCTTCCCTTTTGCAGAGATCTCCATTCTTGGAGACTTCAATGTTCACCACCAGCTTTGGCTTTCCTCTCCCTTCACTGACCATCCTGGTGAACTAGCCTACAACTTTGCTATCCTCCACGACCTAGAGCAATTGGTGCAACACCCTACTCGTATTCCTGACCGTCTTGGAGATACGCCCAACATTCTTAACCTTTTCCTCACCTCTAATCCTTCTGCTTATGCTGTCACCCTTTCTTTTCAGTTGGGCTCATCCGATCACAATCTCCTATCTGTATCTTGTCCTATCGCTCCAATCCCTCCTCAGGATCCCCCTAAGCGAAGGTGCCTCTGGCGTTTTGCCTCTGCTAGTTAGGGCGACCTGAGGAGGTATTTCCTTGGATTACTGCTTCCGTGTCAGAGACCCGTCTTTTGTGTGCAGAGCGCATAACAGAGGTGATGGTGTCTGGCATGGAGGCGTACATTCCTCACTCTTTTTCTCGTCCTAAACCTTCGGAACCTTAGTTTAATACAGCTTGTTCTCGTGCTATACATGATAGAGAGGTGGCCCACAAAAGGTACTTAAACCTTCCATCACCAGAATCTCATGCACTTTATATTTCTGCCCGGAACCATGCCAAGTATGTTCTCCAACTAGCCAAAAACTTCTTCATTAACAGAAAATGTCAAAACCTTTCAAGATCTAACTCCCCTCGTGACTTCTGGCATCTAGCCAAAAATATCTCCAATAACTTTGCTTCTTCTTCTTTCCTTCCTTTATTTCAACCAACCAGATGGCACCACTGCTATCACATCTATTTCTAAAGCTGAACTCTTCGCTCACACCTTTGCTAAAAACTCTACCTTGGACGATTCTGGGCTTGTTCCTCCCTCTCCTCCACCATCTGACTACTTCATGCTACCTATTAAAATTCTTCGCAATGATGTTTTCCATGCCCTTGCTGACCTAAACCCTCGGAAGGCTTATGGACCTGATGGGGTCCCTCCTATTGTTCTCCGAAACTGTGCCTCCGTGCTTGCACCTTGCCTAGTCAAACTCTTTCAGCTCTGTCTGTCAACATCTACCTTTCCTTCTTGTTGGAAGTTTGCCTACATTCAGCCTGCTCCTAAAAAGGGTGACCGTTCTAATCCCTGAAACTACTGTGCTATTGCTTTAATTTCCAGCATATCTAAAGTTTTTTTTTTTTTCTATCCTGAACAGGAAGATTCTTAAGCATCTGTCACTTCACAACCTATCTGATCGCCAGTATAGGTACCGTCAAGGCCGCTCTACTGGTGATCTCTTGGCTTTCCTTACTGAGTCTTGGTCATCCTCTTTTAGACATTTTGGTGAAACTTTTGCTGTTAGCTTGGACATATCAAAGGCTTTTGATAGAGTCTGGCACAAAGCTTTGATTTCCAAACTACCCTACTGCGGCTTTTATCCTTCTCTCTGTAACTTCATCTCAAGTTTCCTTTCTGACCGTTCTATTGCTGCTGTGGTAGACGGTCACTGTTCTTCTCCTAAATCTATTAACAGTGGTGTTCCTCAGGGTTCTGTCCTGTCACCCACTTTCTTCTTATTGTTCATTAATGAGCTTCTGAGCCAGACTTCTTGTCCTATCCACTCCTACGCTGATGATATCACCCTGCACTTTTACACGTCTTTTCATAGACATCGAACCCTTCAGGAGGTAAACATTTCAGGCTGGGAAGCCACAGAACGCTTGACTTCTGATCTTTCTAAAATTTCTGACTGGGGCAGAGCAAACTTGGTATTGTTCACTGCCTCAAAAACTCAATTCCTCCATCTATCAACTCGACACAACCTTCCAGATATCTATCCCCTCTTCTTCAATGACACTCAACTGTCCCCCTCTTCTACATTGAACATCCTCGGTCTGTCCTTTACTTATAATCTGAACTGGAAACTTCACATTTCATCTCTAACTAAAACAGCTTCTATGAAGTTAGGAGTTCTGAGACGTCTCCGCCAGTTTTTCTCACCCCCCCCCAACTGCTAACTCTGTACAAGGGCCTTATCCGTCCATATATGGAGAATGCTTCATATGTCAGGGCGGGTTCCACTCATACTGATCTTCCATACAGGGTGGAATCAAAAGCTTTTCGTCTCATCAACTCCTCTCCTCTAACTGACTGTCTTCAGCCTCTCTCTCACCGCCGCAATGTTGCATCTCTAGCTTTCTTCTACCGCTATTTTCATGCTAACTGCTCTTCTGATCTTGCCAACTGCATGCCTCCCCTCCTCCCGCGGCCTCACTGCACAAGACTTTCTTCTTTCTCTCACCCCTATTCTGTCCACCTCTCTAACGCAAGAGTTAACCAGTATTCTCAATTATTCATCCCTTTCTCCGGTAAATTCTGGAACTCCCTGCCTGCTTCTGTATTTCCACCTTCCCATGACATAAATTCCTTCAAGAGGGAGGTTTCAAGACACTTATTCATCAATTTTTGACAACTGCTTTCACCCTTTTATGGGACTGGCATTTCAGTGGGCATCTTTCTTTTATTGGATTTTTGTTGCCCTTAGCCAGTGTCCTTTCTACATAAAAAAGAAAAAAAAAAAAATATATATATATATATATATATATATATATATATATATATATATATATATATATATATATATATATATATATATATATATATATATATATATATATATATATATATATATATATATATATATATATATATATATATATATATATATATATATATATATATATATATATATATATATATATATATATATATATATATATATATATATATATATATATATATGTGTGTGTGTGTGTGTGTGTGTGTGTGTGTGTGTGTGTGTGTGTGTGTGTGTGTGTGTGTGTGTGTGTGTGTGTGTGTGTGTGTGTATGAAAATTATTTTTAAGAACAGACCTTTGCACGACTAAATAAAAAAAAAACATTGTGTGATCTTAAGGTGCTACACAGTTTCTATGCAGGGCCTGCACACCATTCTGGTACTAGTAACTATAGTAACTATAATATTTCATATACAGACACAGGAACTCTGTCTGTATTTTTTCGTGTACGAAATAAATTTGTAATTCAAGCGGTCGCGGGCCACAGAAAATCAACCGGCAGGTCGACGTCCTTGCTGGTTGCTGATATGGGCCAGAGAGAGAGCGAGGGTGATAGTGTCGCCATCCACCAAGGAATATAAACACAGAGAAGAAGAGCTGCCACACACACACACCAGGACCCACGGCTCCATGCCTGGAGTTTGGGCAGTGGGTGACACAACACCCGTGGACCAAGGTGCTGGAAGTGGAGGACGTCCACTCAAAATTGCACAATTACTTCGCCACCACCACAGAAGCCTTCCACCGCTACTTCCCAGCCAAGAGCGTCACAGTGCACCTGTCTGATGCCCCCTGGATGACGCCCCGCATTAAAAGACTCATGCGTCAGCGGACCTGGGCGTTCCACTCCTGCCCAGTCCTATACAGGAAACTAAAAAACAAAGTGATCAGGAAGATTAAGGCTGCCAAGGCAAGCTATTACCCGGACAAGATACACCACCTCAAGCTGGCCAACAACAGACAGTGGTGCGCTAAGATCAAAGCTTTGTGTGGCCTACAAAATCACACTTATCTCTTCCTTGCACCTCACACCTTCTTGCTAATCTCGCGGCTCAGGAGATTAACGATCACTTTGCTGATATCTGTCAGACCTTTCTTTCCCTCCACACTACTCCGCTTCCTGCCTATCTTCCCGCTCCCTCCCCTCTCCCCACTGTCCAGGCGATGGATGTTTTTAAGAGAATACTTAAATTTAAACCAAGATCCAACACACCCACTGACCTTCCTATAAAAATAAATAATAAACGCCTCTCTCCCAACACTCTTGCCCCGCGGACTGGAAGACATCTTAGGTCACCCGCATGCCCAAAACTTCCAGTCCACAGTAATTCAGTGACCTCTATCACCCCCATCCCTAGCCTTATTTGTGAAGATTTTGTGTATGGCTGGGCCTACCCCAAAATTTGTAACACCGTGGATATCAAAAAGTTTGGAAATATTAGAGCCACCTCCACCTCCCATTACCTGACCAGCTTCCTTGAATTAATCCACAGTCACCTGGACAAGCGAAACACTTCCCTAGCTGTTGCTTTTGTGGACTTCAAAAAAGCCTTTGATCTCGTTGATCACACTGTTGTCATCAGCAAGGCAATAAGTCTGGGTCTCTCTCCTAACCTGGTAGCGTGGCTACCCGACATCCTCACAAGGAGGCGTCAGGCCGTTCGCTATCAGGGCTCTGTCTCTAATTTCCAACAGCTGACATGTGAGTCCCCCAGGGGACCAAGATGGGTCCACTATGCTTCCTCCTCCTGATTAACGACGCCCTCACTGACACTCCCCATCGCTGGAAGTACGTGGACGACTGCACCGTGGGCGTCCTAGTCTCCAACAAGAACCCGAACTACTCGCCACTGCAAGCAATTTTGGAGCGACTGCAGACGTGGACGGAGGAGAGCAGGATGACCATCAACCACAGTAAAACTGTGGTGATGCATTTCTGTACCTCCTCTGTACCAGTGCCCCCTCCCCAGCTCACAGTGGGCCCTTACACCCTCCAGGTGGTCCGATGTGTCAAGCTTCTCGGAGTCACGGTGGACGGCCAGCTGATCTGGAAGCAGCATGTTGCCAGCACCGTAAGATCCTCTACCTACAGGCTGTACATGCTGCGCAGACTCAGGTCGCTGGGGACGCCGACAGACGAGTTAGGGGGGGTGTACCTCACCTTTATCCTCCCTAAACTCATATATGCCTCCCCAGCGTGGTCCTCCTCCCTCACACACACTCAACAGCTACAACTTACAACACCGTAAGATCCTCTACCTACAGGCTGTACATGCTGCGCAGACTCAGGTCGCTGGGGACGCCGACAGACGAGTTAGGGGGGGTGTACCTCACCTTTATCCTCCCTAAACTCATATATGCCTCCCCAGCGTGGTCCTCCTCCCTCACACACACTCAACAGCTACAACTGGAGAGTGTGCAGAAAAGGGCATGCAAGATCATCCTTGGCCCCACCTACACCACCTATGATGAAGCCCTGACCACCCTGAGTTTGTCCAAACTATCCACCAGGCACCGAGAAGCTCTGAAGAAGTTTAGAAGGGAACTTCTGCATCATCCACGTCTCAGACACATGCTGCCGCCTGACGCGCCTCGCCCGGTCCGTGCCACCAGACACCACAACAAGATAACGCCCCTAAAGGCGCCGCGCACGGACTGATACAGACTCAGCGCGATTCCCACCATGGTGCGAGCCATCAATCAATAGTATTTCGCTTCTAAATTAGACTTAGCTTTAGGATTAATGTTAAGTATTTCCCCACCCCCTCCGTACACTTTTTTTCAGTTTGTAAACTGCCGGAATAATAAACCGTTTATTATTATTATTATTATCATTATTATTATTATTATTATTATTATTATTATTATTATTACACACACACACACACACACACACACAAACACACACACAGTAAAATTTTGATCCCATACTGTTGGACCATTTAATGTGGAAACCAAATAAATCGTCTGGATTTTCGGGGTTACTTTGGTGTTCCATATGAGTGCCTATCAAATTTCCTTCCTAGTAAAATTATGTTATTAATGTACAGTATATACCATACACTTCATATATGCTGTATAAATATGAGAGAAGAAAAGAAACATGAAGTATAGTCATTGTATTGTTTATTTTGTCTTGACAGACAAGCCAAAAGGGTGTCACTGGTTGTCAGTGCCTTTAACCCTATAAAAAGGCAACAGCACCAGTGGCAAAATTTTTGCGCTGCACACTATAGATCATAAGAACAAGGGAAGAGTACTTGCATTACATGCTGAAGCACAGAACAGTAAGCCAAAGATAGAAACCTTAAGGTGTACATCAAAAGTTTTGAACATGCTTGAGAAAGAAAATATGAATATAATGAGCGATAAGATGAGACACTTGCCGGTTAAATACACCATATTCGTGATCCACACATACACACATACACAATACTTCTATAGCTTTCAGCAGAATACAAGTGCAAGTGGTACTGTACACACACAAAAGATGCATATTTATGAAGAATTATATGAAAAAAAAAAAAAACATAGCAAAGATCAATTTATTTACATGACATACACTTAAATGCAATAACAAAATATGAAAAAGAAAATACACACAACACAAGTTCAAGGCAAACTTTTCTTTACAGGTTGCTTTACAAATAACACTGTCTATGAAGCAATAGAGCGCAAAGTAAAAGCTGAATTATGTTAGATGCCGCTATAACATTGAAAATGCCACAAACTTATAATAAGTGTTACATTACACAAAAGCACATACAAGAGCACATGTTCAATGCTGTTACACATGATTTACATTTACATGTAAATCATGTTAATGAAGAGAAAGCAAAAGCTTTTCCCCAATACATGCTACAACAGACCAGACTGGTGGTGAATGCATTACATAAGAGAGAAAAGGAAATCATGCTTTCATGCTATAAAAATCAACTTAAAAACAACCAAGGTAATGCTAAAGAATCCTGGAAAACAATTAATAAAAATTTGGGACGAGGAAGACAGTCTACTAATATTTCTATTAATCTGAATTATATTCCAAGCTGTGATACTGCTGATGCGTTCAATAAACCATTTTATTAATAACGTTGATAATGTTTCAAATGTTGCAGATTATTCAAATGCTGTCGTTGTTTTTTTTTTTTTTTTACTACTTTAATCCATCGCCGATGTATTTTATGTATTCATTTCCCAGTAATGTATTAGAAATCAAAGGGTATATTAACTCACTAAAATCAAATTCTGTTGGATATAATAAAATTACTGCAGCACCACTAAAGGAAGCTGTAAATCAAATTTCGACTCCTCTTGCTTACTAAATTTATCCTTTCACCATGGTGTATTTCCCGATAAATTGAAAACAGCAAAATCTTTGTTTCTACACAAATCTGGCTGTAAATCTGAAATTAACGATTACAGATTCATATCCATTCTTCCTGTTATTGGTAAAGTATTTGAAAAAGCCATTGCATATAGACTTAATAATTTTCTTGAGATTAATAATTTATTATCAAATTGTCAATTTGCGTTTAGAAAGAATTCTTCAACACAATCAGCCCTTTTACATTTTGTTTCGAAAATCTACTCTGAATTGGATAAAATGTCTCATGTTGCTAGTGTGTTTTTGGAAATTTTTAGGGCCTTCAACTTTCCAAATCATCATATTTTACTTGTTAAATTAAATGATATTGGCATGAGAGGACCTGCTTATGACTTAATGAAGAATTACTTAACTGAGGAAAAGCAGCTTGTTTTCTGTAATATTGTTTATTCTGATTGTAAATTTATTAAATATGGTGTACCTCAAGGTTCAATACAGAGCCCATTTTGTTCTTGATTTATATAAATGATAAAACAAATTCTTCTAACAATGCCCACTTTACAATATATGCTGATGATACAAGCTTTATTGTCACTGATAATGACCTTCATGCTCTTCGCTCTAAATTGTTCCAGGAATTAGATCACATTAGTAATTGGATAAAAACTAACAAGTTAAAACTTAATGTTGATAAAATTCGTGTGATGCTATTCCAGAACAAGTCTTTAATGTATGATTTGGGTCCAATAAGTTTGGATCAGGAAATTGTTCTCCGTGTTCACACTACATTTTTAGGAGATTTAATAGATGACAACTTAAATTAGAGGCAACATATTACTAATCTATCTACTACTTTATCAAAAAGTGCGGGAATCCTGTATCGTATCAGATATAAACTCACGACTGAATGTTAACTCTATTATATTTTGTTACTCAAAAATTGTTATATATCTATTAGGGATTGCACGTGGCCATCATTCCTAGACAAATTACTCAGAGTTCAGAGTTCTACTGAAGGGATATTTTCTAACTTAAATTTGTTAAAGTTTAACTAAATTCACAAATATTTTCTCTTGTTAAATATATCTAAGTCGCTGAAAAATAATAATGTAATTTCTAATATTCAGGCTAACAGAAAAAATCATATGAATTCGTCAAGAATTCAGAAATATACAAATCTCAGGTACATTATGAGTTCAACACACAAAGTAAAGAGGAACTTCCGAGTCTAAAAAGTTATCTTTCCTCTCACGATCCTTAGGAAAGTGGGAAAAAAAAGGACAAATCTTTATTTCACTTGTAATGATTTAAACAATACATTAATGAGCATGATCAAATACCCATCGTATATGCGAATAAAAAGCTGCGTGAGTCAACAAATTGCTTCTCTACACGTTCTTTAGTGCGACTACTGTGTTTTAACCCTCCGGCCGTTTGGCGGCGCCGACTTCGCGCCTATTGGAGTGGACCGTCCTCCTACTATACAAAGTCCTTGCTCATAGTCTTCCCTCAGCGTGCCTTGTGGCGGTTCTTACCGCGGGATCACACTTGTGTCAAATTATTAGTGCTGGATCAATCAGTAGACACTATCTTGTATTTATTAGGTCCTCTGTACCACGTTTGCTTCTTACATGGGCAAGAGAGCTGCAAGTTATATATATTAAAATTAATACCTGACCACTCACTCCTTACATATATGCGATTTGTCACGATCCTGGTTATCATTCCGAGAAAGTGGACGTTACACTGACCCCAAAAAGTTTTAAAGGTCTGGATTTTTAAAAGCCTCGAATACCTACCCGACCTATCCGAAATCGCCAGCTATTAAGTCTTCTCACACAACCTTGGCACATGTCAGAAATCATCATAATACAAGATCCAATGTTGGGCTAGAAAACACAATTATTTTATGTAATAACAAGATATATTAATAATAATGTTAACTCACAAACAAATTGAAGTAGTACACATTAAAGAAAATTAGGGAACAAATTTCTACCATAGACCGACATAGGATAATTTCCACACTCATTCACAATAGATTCCCTCTTTTTCTTAGGCTCTTATATCGCCTCCCTTATTGCTCAAAGGTTATACACATCAATATATGGCATTCCCGTCATTTCACAAAGAATTAAAACCCTTTTACTCCTTCATAGGCTGCTGAAATATTTTCCCAAACTGCAGGAATTTCCCCAGACGCCGTCACCGAGTCATTAAACAATTCCCGTATTTTAACTCCTGAGGCCTAGGGTTGCCATACGTCCGGATTTTCCCGGACATATCCGGGAAAACGGAATTCAAGATTGGAAAAACGGAATTCAAGATTATCAGCCATATGCAAAGGTAAATAAGTTGAGTTTCTTTTAATTAATTCACATGTTTTCCAGTATCATATCAGGACCATAATCAGGTGTTAGTGAAGGTGTCCGGAATTTTGATAGTTCATATATGGCAACACTAATACTCCCCAAACCTCACAAGACATCACCACCATCACCATAGATCACCTATAACACCATAACACCACCCCGAAAGACACCAATGACGCCACAACACCACCGCAGCCCCAACCACAAAATGGCTGCCTCTCACCCCAACACTATCCCCTCGGTTACATAACTAACAACTCGCCAAGCAAATTTCAGCGGACAACAGCTCTTGGTACCACAAAAGACTCACCAATCTGTTCCTGGATATCAGGGTTATACTACCACATCACAGTTACCTCCACACACCCACTTAATCACTACACCACACCTAAATTTATCCGCCGAGAGCACCACCGCTCTTCTCTCCTTCAGGGCTTCTCGTGCTCTGTCTCGAGAATTTGCTGAGTCAATACAAAAGCCAGACACGTATTGTCCCTCGCCCTAACACATTCCACCTCGAATACACCTCTTCCTTTTATATATACATACATATAAAGAACTTGAATTAAGAAGAGAATAATACTACAAGATATAAAATGAGTAAATAAACCTTATACTAACTTATGACTAATATAAAAATAAAGATTAGTTTAGAAAGAAAACGGAACATGGGGGACATTGAGAAAACCTGTCCCTTTTCAGGGTAAACTCGACCAATAACATGACAGGGGTTCACTAATCTTCTTTGAGGATATTAATATAATGCCTAATTAGCTTACTGCGTAGGTACTAAGAAATTACGTACACACATTTTGGATAATGTTTCTTACCTATACACACTATAATTCACTTCACTGTTTATATATGCATATTATAGACAGAATATAAAAAAAAATAAAAAAATGCTAAATACCTTTTTGGCTCCAATGGGGAATCTTAAACCTTAAATCTAAGAATATCATTAGCTGTGTCTTGTTATGGCTCACATCTTGGTGTATAATAATAATAATAAGTACAATGGAAAGTACATGCTTACATTCAAATCCTTTGTAGCAAGCACAATGCTACTTGATCCTCTTACAACAGGATTCATTAGTTTACCCTGTATATATAAATAAAATGTCATTATAGAAAAAAGATTTCTTTAAAGATACACTTGTTCATGCCTTGGGAGGGAGAGCAGTAATTTGCAGCGACCTTTTTTTTTCCGCATCCTGGCGTATTACTGCGCAGTAACATTTTGTGATACTTCACTCTGCTAATATGGCTAAAACGAAAGAGTATTTATGTGAGACTATTCCGCCTCATGAGCCTCAAGGAAGCAGGTCATTCAGTTAGAGAATATAATTGAACAGTTGGCAGTATCCAGGACAAGTCAGACGTTGGTTACAGCGGTTCAGGAAGGAAATCGTGATATACCTGAATCTAAAAAACAGTCTGGGCGTCCCTGGAAGATAAATAATAGGGCTGTTGCTGTTTTAAATCGTGCAGTGGAGTCTGATGTTTTTAAGACCACTGGACGCTTCAAGACAGAAACAGCGCTCTGAGGCACCCAGACGTAGTCAGTCGACTGTCGAAGGGGGATGATAGTTGTAGTGAGTTGCCATGTATGTTTTAAAAATTAGCGCATAACAATCACTGTATTATTGTGCTACCTTTACATTTTCTTCACTGATACATACAAAGCTTTAACCTGTCATCTGCTGTTTCCTGTAAGAAAAAATATAATTTATGCCGCGAGGCGCCACTCGAGTACGTAGCAAGTCGAAGAGGGAAGGAAGGAGGCAGAGGCCCATCCAGGCGAGCGGCTCCCTCAACACACATCTTACTAGTTAATATCTCGCAAAATAAAGCAAAACACAGCATATGTGTATAGAGTATTTTCGACTTAACCTATCAATCCTCCATGTACCTTAACCCGTGGAACACACACCCTCTCTCTCTCTCTCTCTCTCTCTCTCTCTCTCTCTCTCTCTCTCTCTCTCTGTTTATATATATATATATATATATATATATATATATATATATATATATATATATATATATATATATATATATATATATATATATATATATATATATATATATATATATATATATGAATCCTACAGTATAAAGCGCCTTCAGCATTTAAAACCATATATTAATTGAGGATGTTCCAAAAGGCTTATTTTATCTTTCACTTCACCTACTTAAACCTTTTTTGTTGGGTGTGTCGAGTCATATACTTTATGTGGTCTCATAAGAGAAATATGCATTAATTTACATGTACTTTTTGCTCGACTTCATCAGGTGAATCTGGAAGTGCTGGATCTTCATTTGAATCACCTGAGTAAGATTGATTATAATAGTCTGGAACCTCTGACTAGACTCCGGAGTGTTCATCTGTATTGGAACATGCTAGTCGACCTTCCTAGGATGACTGAAAATGTGCTGCTGGAGGAGGTACTCGTCAACGGGAATGCTTTATTGGAGTTTCCGAAGTACATGTTCGGGAACCTGACGTCGCCTCTCACATATCATTTTGTGGTGAGTTTTTTTTTTTTTTTTTGTATAGCTTTTATAAAGTTTTCAAAATAAAATATTTATTTATTTTATCACATCTACAGCATGCACTGCATTTTACGGACTTCTTGGAATAGCTTGAACCCGCAAAGGAGATCCTGGTGGTTTTAAAACAGAGCGAATAGAGCATAAAATAAGGATAATCACAAAACTCGATAAATAGTACAATGATATGTCGCTTTCTTATATCATTACAACTCCATTGCTAATTGAGTTCTCACAGAAATCCAACAAAATTACAGCTGCTGCAAGTTACCTAGCAGTATAACTTAATATAATCACCTAATATCACAAAATATTCACATCAGCCAATGCCACAAAACAATCATCTTACATCACGTCGTCCAATGACAAGATAATCACCACCCAATGACAACATAATCATTCTATTCAATGACAAAAATATAACCCAAAAGCACCAAATTATCACAAATATCCAGTAACGAAATAATCAATGCACCCTATTACATGAAATATTTTCAAAGTACAGAAAAAGATTTATGTCGGAAGTTTACTTTCGTATTGTAGAGTGAAAATAAACAGATAAAGCGCTATGAGTCAGTGGAACCACAATTTTTTTTTCTTTTATGTAGGAAGGACACTGGCCAAGGGCAACAAAAATCCAATAAAAAAATATGCCCACTGAATTGCCAGTCCCATAAAAGGGTCAAAGCAGTGGTCAAAAATTGATGAATAAGTGTCTTGAAACCTCCCTCTTAAAGGAATTCATGTCATAGGAAGGTAGAAATACAGAAGCAGGCAGGGAGTTCCAGAGTTTACCAGAGAAAGGGATGAATGATTGAGAATACTGGTTAACTCTTGCGTTAGAGAGGTGGAAAGAATAGAGGTGAGAGAAAGAAGAAAGTCTTCTGCAGCGAAGCCACGGAAGGAGGGGAGGCATGCAGTTAGCAAGATCAGAAGAGCAGTTAGCATGAAAATAGCAGTAGAAGACAGCTAGATATGCAACCTTGCGGCGGTGAGAGAGAGGCTGAAGACAGTCAGTTAGAGGAGAGGAGATGATGAGACGAAAAGCTTTTGATTCCACCCTGTCTAGAAGAGCAGTATGAGTGGAACCCCCCCAGACATGTGAAGCATACTCCATATATGGACGGATAAGGCCCTTGTACAGAGCAGCTGGGGGGGGGGAGAAAAACTGGCGGAGACGTCTCAGAACGCCTAACTTCATAGAAGCTGTTTTAGCTAGAGATGAGATGTGAATTTTCCAGTTCAGATTATAAGTAAAGGACAGACCGAGGATGTTCAGTGTAGAAGAGGGGGGACAGTTGAGTGTCATTGAAGAAGAGGGGATAGTTGTCTGGAAGGTTGTGTCGAGTTGATAGATGGAGGAATTGAGTTTTTGAGGCATTGAACAAGTTTGCTCTGCCCCAATCAGAAATTTTAGAAATATCAGAAGTCATGTGGCTTCCCTGCGTGAAATGTTTACCTCCTGAAGGGTTGGACGTCTGGATGAAAAGACGTGGAAAAGTGCAGGTATCATCAGCGTAGGAGTGGATAGGACAAGAGGTTTGGTTTAGAAGATCATCAATGAATAATAAGAAGAGAGTGGGTGACAGGACAGAACCATGAGGAACACCACTGTTAATAGATTTAGGAGAAGAACAGTGACCGTCTACCACACCAGCAATAGAACGGTCAGAAAGGAAAAGCTTTTGATATGTCGAAGGCAACAGCAAAAGTTTCACCAAAATCTCTAAAAGAGGATGACCAAGACTCAGTAAGGAAAGCCAGAAGATCACCAGTAGAGCGGCCTTGACGGAACCCATACTGGCGATCAGATAGAAGGTTGTGAAGTAATAGATGTTTAAGAATCTTCCTGTTGAGGATAGATTAAAAAACTTTAGATAGGCAGGAAAATAAAGCAATAGGACGGTAGTTTTAGAAATTAGGAACAGGTTGAATGTAGGCAAACTTCCAGCAAGAAGGAAAGGTAGATGTTGGCAGACAGAGCTGAAAGAGTTTGACTAGGCAAGGTGCAAGCACGGAGGCACAGTTTCGGAGAACAATAGGAGGGACCCCATCAGGTCCATAAGCCTTCCGAGGGTTAGGGCCAGCGAGGGCATGAAAAACATCATTGCGAAGAATTTTAATATGTGGCATGAAGTAGTCAGAGGGTGGAGAAGAGGGAGGAACAAGCCCAGAATCGTCCAAGGTAGAGTTTTTAGCAAAGGTTTGAGCGAAGAGTTCAGCTTTAAAAATAGATGTGATAGCAGTGGTGCCATCTGGTTGAAATAGAGGAGAGAAAGAAGAAGAAGCAAAGTTATTGGAGATATTTTTGGCTAGATGCCAGAAATCACGAGGGGAGTTAGATCTTGAAAGGTTTTGACATTTTCTGTTAATGAAGGAGTTTTGGCTAGTTGGAGAACAGACTTGGCATGGTTCCGGGCAGAAATATAAAGTGCATGAGATTCTGGTGATGGAAGGCTTAAGTACCTTTTGTGGGCCACCTTTCTATCATGTATAGCACGAGAACAAGCTGTGTTAAACCAAGGTTTAGAAGGTTTAGGACGAGAAAAAGAGTGAGGAATGTACGCCTCCATGCCAGACACTATCACCTCTGTTATGCGCTCAGCACACAAAAACGGGTCTCTGACACGGAAGCAGTAGTCATTCCAAGGAAAATCAGCAAAATACCTCCTCAGGTCCCCCCAACTAGCACAGGCAAAATGCCAGAGGTACCTTCGCTTAGGGAGATCCTGAGGAGGGATTGGAGCGATAGGACAAGATAAATATATGAGATTGTGATCGGAGGAGCCCAATGGAGAAGAAAGGGTGACAGCATAAGCAGAAGGATTAGAGGTCAGGAAAAGGTCAAGAATGTTGGGCGTATCTCCAAGACGGCCAGGAATACGAGTAGGGTGTTGCACCAATTGCTGTAGGTCATGGAGGATAGCAAAGTTGTAGGCTAGTTCACCAGAATGGTCAGTGAAGGGAGAGGAAAGCCAAAGTTGGTGGTGAACATTGAAGTCTCCAAGAATGGAGATCTCTGCAAAAGGGAAGAGGGTTAGAATGTGCTCCACTTTGGAAGTTAAGGAGTTGAAGAATTTTTTATAGTCAGAGGAGTTAGGTGAGAGATATACAGCACAGATAAATGTAGTATGAGAGAGACTCTGTAGTCGTAGCCAGATGGTGGAAAAATCGGAAGATTCAAGAACGTGGGCACGAGAGCAGGTTAAGTCATTGCGCACATAAACGCAGCATCCAGCTTTGGATCGAAAATGAGGATAGAGAAAGTAGGAGGGAACAGAAAAGGGGCTACTGTCAGTTGCCTCAGACACCTGAGTTTCAGTGAGGAAAAGAAGATGAGGTTTAGAAGAGGAGAGGTGGTGTTCTACAGATTGAAAATTAGATCTTAGACCGCGAATGTTGCAGAAGTTAATGAAGAAAAAGTTGAGGGGGGTGTCAAGACACTTAGGGTCGTCGACAGAAAGGCAGTCCGACCTGGGGACATTTATGGTCCCCTCCCCAGATGGGGACTCCGAGGCTGGTGTAGAGTCGCCATGATGATTTTAAAATTTTTGAGTGAAGGATGTGTGTGTTATTAGGTGCTTGTAGTTTTGTGTGGAGGAAGAGAGTTGTCTTTAGAGGGCAGGCTATGACTGCCCCCTTGTATTGTGAGACACAAAGGGAAACGTTCAGTGAGGTCACAGCTGGGTTTAATGATAAGTTCACAGCACCTCCTGAACAGTGCTTTAGACCTCATTATCTCACATCATACTCTTTAGCAGGCCCAGGTTTTTGCCTGCTCTTCCTCTAAACAGAATAATTGTCCCATCCACAACAACAACAAAAATGTTTCATAATTTGTATCTAAATTTACAAGCAGTACAGACCATTTGACGGCACACACGTACTGTAGGACTTTGGGAGCATTTCTGGAATTTGGTGGGTCAGCCAGGTGGGTTGGTGGAGTCTTACCAGCTCATCTCAGGAACGAACTCAGTAATACCAACTCGAAACAGCGCCGAAACACATCCAAATGACAGTGACAATTATTTAGGGAAGATAACAATGCCAGATGCTTGAATAGTAATAGGTTGATTATGGCAGCATCTAAGATATAAGAACTATTACTGAGTGTCACTTTCAGTTTTCTATAAAGTTCTATTAAACATGAAATATGTACTGTACCATAGGAATGGTATGTTCTTAAATAAGATGCTTAGATCTCAAAGTCTGGTCACGGTGTCACAAGCTTTCAAATAAAACAAAACAAAGTAACGATGGGAAAACCTAAGGATCAAAAAAACAGTCCCAGATTCATTCCCGAATGACTGAATATCATCCAAGAACACTAGTATCACTATCATTTTGTTAGATCAGTCTAACAATTGGTCACCATTACAACCTGAAGGCTCTTAGATTTTATCTCCCATCTTCTCATCACGGCTATGAAATAATAAAAAATAAAAAATAAATAAATGAAGATGATTAAGAGCAGCCATCACACAGATGGTAGATGGCCACTTTTCTTCTAAGCCTATTAACTGTGGTGTTCCACAAAGCCGCCTTATCACTTATCTTATTCCTATTATTCATAAATTATCTAAACCAAACTTCTTGTCTATCCATTCTTACGGTGATGACTACTCAGCATGTCTCAACGTTCTTTTTGTTTCTTTGTTTCTTTCTTTCTGCCAGACGTCAAAGTCAGCAGAAACTGAACATATTACAGAGGACCACAGATTGCCTCTTCTTCAGTGACACTCAAGTATCCCCTTCTACACTGAACACACTGTCCTTTACTTAAAATCTGACTGGAAACTTTACATCACTTCTCTTGTTAAAACAGCCTATGTGAAGTTTGGTATGTTGTATTTTCTCAACCAGTACTTTTCTTCCTCTTTCTTCATGCTAACTCTACACAGAGACATTATCTGTCCATATAAAAAGAAATTCAACTCACTGATTCTTCCCCTAACAGACTCTGACTCATTGCTATAGCGTTGTATTTCTTATTAACTTTTATCATGGGGCTCCAGCTCATACTGTTAAAAATGTTAAAGCACGGATAGATAACTGTGAAGTCGCCAAAATAAAAGATTGGCCTGCTAATTCACCAGATATTTCTCCAATGGAGAAATTATTGGGTGTAATTAAGGGTATGTTGAGAGACCAAGCTGGGAAAAGAGCTGTGCAAATGTTGGGCAGAATTTGAGAATGAGACACTTCAAAATTTAGGTGATAGGTTACCAAAACATCTCAGAGAGGTGCTCGTAAAACATGGCAGTGCAATAAGATATCAAATACTGGATGAAGTTTTTTTTTTTTTTATCTAACAGGAAGGCATGAAACCAAAAACTTTTAGCGCGGTAACTTTTCGCGCAGAATGCATTTCTTTATTGGTTACGTTTCGGAATAGTACAGGTCCATCTTCAAACTCGTTACAATAAAAAAAAATAAAAAAATAAAAACTATCGAAAAAATAAAATAACAGCTTCTCTTAAGGAGAGGGAGGATGAGACTGACCTGCTGTTCCTACAGCGGGGACCACTCAAGGATTCTACCTTCCATGGGACCACCTTGGTTCTTGCGACACCAACACAAAAACACACTATCTATCTTGCCCAGAAGGGCTCCTATTTGATAGTGAAAATAAAAATAAAAAAAAAAAACATAGTGTGGTTTGTTTTAGCCTCCAATAGGCAATAACAGCCCTCAGGGGTAAGATGGGAAGTGTTCATGTGTTGTCGTAGGAACTGAGCTGGTCCCCACTGTATCACTGTGAGACGAACAGGTCAGTCAGTTCTTACCTCTCCTGAAAAGAAGTTGATTTTATTTTTATTGGTTATTAACCTTTTTGTTTAGTGTAATGGGTCTGTAGATTGGACTGTACTATCCCAAAACGTAAACAATAAAGGAATGCAGCATCTAATGTGCGTTTATGCTTTCCTCTCTCTCTCTCTCTCTCTCTCTCTCTCTCTCTCTCTCTCTCTCTCTCTCTCTCTCTCTCTCTCTCTCTCTCTCTCTCTCTCTCTCCCTTTATATATATATATATATATATATATATATATATATATATATATATATATATATATATATATATATATATATATATATATATATATATATATATTCAGTAAACACTGGTTATACTGGACACCGTTATAGCGGGATCCGCATTTAACGGTTATTTATTGCCTGCGGACCATCCATCGGATTTACCGGATAAATGTCAGTAAATGGGGCGGAACGTCCAGCCAGCACCCAGAATATTAACTGTGTATTGATAGTTCATTAAATGTTTACAACAAACATTCCAGAGTATTTTACATCAGGTACATGTTTGTCATCATCACCAATATTTGATCATACTGTGGCATGTTGGCATGTTTAGAGCTCCTTTCTAGTGGATCTCATCCTGGTAAGAAATCCTGGTAAGCGGCGGTGGCAGCGAAGAAGTTGGTGTGGTTGGGTATGGGTGGTGTTGATGCTGGTTTGCAGACACCGCACTGGCCAGGGTTGCGCTGTCTGCCATAGTTATGGTATTTCTGTCATAATTTGGTGTTTGTCTGCCATCTGCCATACATTGTCTACCATACACTATGTCATAACGTACAGAAAAAAAAATGTCATAATTTTCACACTGCTGTATAATAATTTGGGATGGCTGGCAGCGCAACCCTGGCACCCACACATTGCTTGTCTCAGTGTCGCACCGGCAGATGTTATTAGAGATTGTAGCGCTCCTGATCACTCACCCTCCTTTGACCAAGATGGCATCTTCCTCCTCTCCCACTCGCACTGCTAGGCGAAAAATCCTGTCCAATGCGCAGAAGAGAGAGAAAGAGAGGGTGACGTATCGATGACGAAACACTGTTTCGGTTAAATTTTTTGCCACCACTGCATCCGATTTGTTTTGGTCACCACTGTTCGATAAGATACTTGGTATGGAGGTAATTACTCTGGAGGACCTGGCAGTATCTGGACATAATTGGTAGGGTAGAGAACGTGGGTAGTGGTTTAATTATGGTTGACTGTGCGCATAAAAGAACACAGTTTATAAGATTTCTTCTTGATGTACACGCCTGATACCGAGACTGAGGGACGTGACGATACTTGACTCTCTCTCTCTCTCTCTCTCTCTCTCTCTCTCTCTCTCTCTCTCTCTCTCTCTCTCTCTCTCTCTCTCTCTCTCTGAAGACTGACTATGAACTGATCTTGAACGCTCTGTGAACCGTACTCTGTCCGATCTCTCTCTCTCTGAATTGACTGTCTGTCTGTACAAGCTCTATTTATGTGAGAAGAAACGGAACAGGATACAGGATATGAGATGAAGAAATGGCCTATCAGGTGCCGGTAAATGGGGTGAAGGAGCCAATCACAGAGCTTATTCTGGCCAATGACCTGGAAGGAACGACAGGAAGGCGATGCAGGTGTTTTCTTTAAAGACTGGCAGGAATGTAGGGAAGGTGTGGTATTCCCTTGAGGGAGCGATAGGGAGGAGAAAAGGTCAAAATAGACTAGCCACGTGAGCACGTGGTATGAAATATATGAATGATGAATAAATATATATATATATATATATATATATATATATATATATATATATATATATATATATATATATATATATATATATATATATATATATATATATATATATATATATATATATATATATATATATATATATGTTACAGTCAATACCTGAATCCAGACAATTTGTAAAGTGACTTATTTTTTCAGGCAATTTGTGAACTGCCTGGTTAGGTTAGGTTAGGTTAGGTTAGGTTAGGTTAGGTTAGGTTAGGTTAGGTTAGGTTAGGTTAGGTTAGGTTAGGTTAGGTTAGGTTAGGTATAACCTAACCTAACCTAACCTAACCTAACCTAACCTAACCTAACCTAACCTAACCTAACCTAACCTAACCAGGCAGTTCACAAATTGCCTGAAAAAATAAGTCACTTTACAAATTGTCTGGATTCAGGTATTGACTGTAACATATATATATATATATATATATATATATATATATATATATATATATATATATATATATATATATATATATATATATATATATATATATATATATATATATATATATATATATATATATATATATATATATATATATTGATAATTGTTACGACTTTTGTGACAGATACATTCGACTGATACATTGGGATGGATGGAGGGAGGGTATGGGAGGGGGAGGTGGGGATTAGAGGTTGTTGCGCTTGTGACCCACTCACCGTCGCTTTTATCGGATTTTCGTCTTTAATGTCAGTGGCTTCGCTCCAATTAGCCCGGTATAACGAGAGTTTAATATATATATATATATATATATATATATATATATATATATATATATATATATATATATATATATATATATATATATATATATATATATATATATCTTAATGCATGCATGTATCAATTTTTTCTCGTTATTCATAAATCTTCAGGACAACCCTGCTTATGACGTGTGGGCGACCATGCTCCTTCCACTGCCGGACAGAAGCCACATTGTAATGGGCTTCGACGTGTCAGTATGGGCGGAGGACGAGCAGCAGGCAGAGGAATTACTGCAAAAAGACTGGTTGGTGCAGGATGGTCTTTCCCAGGCTATTGACCTTGCCAGCCTTGTCAGAATCTGTGGTTCACGAAATGAACAAAAGCAAGAGCGCCTGCCACCCTGCTGAAACACACCAAATAAAAGAATTAAATTTTAAAGACTAGACGGGAACTTTTATTACCATATTAGACAATTTAAAGTGTTTTTACTCCTGGAAGAACGTTTGGGCGTTGGCCAAGCAGGGGAATTCCCCGTGTGCTACGTTGCTGTGTCTCTACAGGACCAATTATCGGTTTAACACGATGGTGGAAAGGACAGGCGACCATCCTTCTTCCTTCCCCCTCCCCCCTCTGTTTCTCTCTCTCTCTCTCTCTCTCTCTCTCTCTCTCTCTCTCTCTCTCTCTCTCTCTCTCTCTCTCTCTCTCTCTCTCTCTCTCTCTCTCTCTCTTTAATCGTATCAAGTATCAAGTAAGTAAGCATTACATGGTTTGCGGAACGTATTATATATATATATATATATATATATATATATATATATATATATATATATATATATATATATATATATATATATATATATATATATATATATATATATATATTGTATTTTCCACCATATTATATGTACCTCTGCATAAGATGCACTCCTATTTTACGAGGAGGTTTTATGAAAAAAAGTATTTATCATGTTTCATCATAAAGTTACCGACAAAAAAAATGTTGTGTGTGTGTGTGTGTGTGTGTGTGTGTGTGTGTAAG